>NC_136482.1:150874850-150932350 GCF_053919585.1 Euprymna scolopes | reverse complement strand
AAATAAAAAAAAAGAATTAACCTAAATAATAAATCAACAAGTAAATAAAGAGTGAATATATATTAAAAAAAGATTAAATGAAATAGATAAATATAAAAACGAAAATGTCTATAACAACAGCGATGATATTAAATAAGAAACCTTACGCCTAAACCCTTTTCTGCTTTACAATTTATTAGATAAAATTAATTCATAACGCGTTGCCCTGACAACACCCGAACTATAAACACTGAGTAGCATATTACAGTTATATAAAAAATAGCATATTAATAAACAAAATAAAATAAAAAATAAAGAAAACATAGAAGAGATTTTTACTGATCCAATATACAATCATACACACACACACACATATATATATGTATATATGCATATATATATATATATATCTGTATATATATATATATATCTGTATATATATATATCTGTATATATATATATCTGTATATATATATATATATATATATATATATATGTATGTATGTATGTATCTATACATCAGAATAGTGTAATGCAATATATCTACTGGTATGAAAATCCAGTGATTATTGGTCTCACAAAATACTATTGCCTGTAATATTATATAAAGACAATCCCACCTAAATGAAACAAAAAAATGCTCAATATTCCAGATAGATTAAATAAATCATAAATTAGCAATGTAAATTCTATGACATGAAATGGTTAAGTTTCAAATCTAGTATTTTTATTATATTCAAGAAAAAGAATACTTTTCAATAAGTATATCTCCTTAACCTATAGGTTTTCGATGTCTACCCATCTCCTCAGAGAAGAAAATATTAGCAAATGATTATTTGCTAAATGCAATAAACTAATGCAAGTTGACTTGCATATAATAAGAATTGTAGATTTGAAACTTAACCATTTCATGTCATAGAAAATAGATTACTAATTTATTTATGTATATATATATATATAAGAATGTAAATATACTAAATACTAATCATAGTGGGGGTGATAAGTAGTTAAATGGATTAATCCTAATCTTATAAATGCAAGACTAATAAATTAAAAAATGTATCCATTTTAAATGTGGAAATTGATGAATCGCACAGGTAAGAAATTCATTTTTATAGCATTAAAAGGTTAGTGATTGCAATTAAGAATAGGAAATTGGGTCAAATGTTTGTAACAATTCTTCTTCCTAAGATTAAGGGTGGTGGTGTTTGATCAACACTGCTAGGGAGCCATGATGTAATATACTGTTTTGTTTTTAAATCCCCGAAACAGTGTTTCATGATAAACAACTGATGATCCCTTGAAACATAAATTATTGGTATTATAGTAAATTCGAGAGCGAGTTGGTGCAGTGATTAAATGACTTACTGACTGGATGGTTTTCTAACCAATGATAAAAAATATTTTTTGTATAGTTTTAAAGGTTAAAAACTTCAAAGATTATATATATATATATATATATATATCGTTTTAAAAAAATCAACAAGAAAAAACATCGTATATATATATATATATATATATATTATTAGATCATCATATTTTATTGACGCCCACAGTCTAATACAAAACTTTATAAGTTTAGCATTAAATGCTGTCTCCATTACAGATTCACAGCAGCACTTTTTCATGTAAGAATTAAAATAATAACCGATATCTCATTCAAATTTAACAAAAAATTCAATAAATAATTAAAAAAGATAATATTAAATCTTTGAATTAAACAGATGAATAAATGAAAGAAATTCTCTATAGTAATGGCGATGAAAATAAATAAAGGAACATATGCATAAAAGCTTTTATGCTTTACAGCTGTCCCGTTCCAACATCGATTTTCGGCTTACGATATTTCAATGTTTTTCCTTTTTTTAGGACATTCGTTGGTCCCTTTGTTTTTGAAAAAGAGATTATATTCTCGAAACATTAACACCCCCACCAGCCCGGTTATATCAAACGGTAATTTCATATTTACTGATTTGTTACGTTATCTTAAAAAATAAATGAATATACAAAGTTAAATAAAATAAAATAAAAAACAAATAAGACCCTCTTTCGTTTGTTTATTTTTGTTCATATGTCAGCCAATAAAACAGCCGGTTTTCATGCATTGCTCCTTCTTACATTCCTATATATTTATTTACCTGCAATGTTTCAAGTAAACTATGTTGCTCTATTATATATACATGCATGTACGTAGATTACTGTTTTAAAAATAAATAAATAAATAAATAAATAAAAATGGGCAATTTCTAAAAAAAAAGAAAAAAATTCGATCATCAAGGTGAAGACGCTAAAATCAACAACAACAAAACCACGTAAAGATATAAACGATAAAAACTAAACAGTAAATCGTCTATCGCATCATAGTGTAATGGATGAGACGCTGGACTGAAATACATAAGATCCAGGGTTCGCGTCCTAATAAGAGTCAAGCTACACTGAAGAGGGGTAGAGCCCCGAAACGTGAATGTACGTAGATTACTGCTTTAAAAATAAATAAAAATATTATTTGCTTACGTCCAAAATGAAAAATGGGCAATTTCTAAAAAAAAAGAAAAAAAAATCCGATCTTCAAGGTGAAAACGCTAACCTCAATATCGTTTTAAAAAAATCAACAAGAAAAAACGACGTAAATACATACACACACAGACACAGGCACACAGACAGACAGACACACACACAGACACACACACACACACACACACACACATATATATATTCCTTTAACCGCGAAAAATTTTGTAATTATTTGATATGCCTTAAATTTTGACCCATAGCGGTAATGTTCAATGATAACTGTTTCTATGCGCTGTGCATGGGTTTGAGAACTGGAAGTGAGTCACAATTTGATAGTACCGTAAATTGGAAGTAAGTAACTTGTGACACATAATTCGACATTCCTTTATAGTCGTAAGACGTTAGTTGGACAAAAGGAACGGAGATGTTCATTCCACTAATAGTTTGCACTTCTATCAAAAAAATTTCAGCATTACACGGACGGTCGCTTCATCTTATTAAACCGTATGCTTGTCTTGTCATTGCTCCGGATAAACGGTGACGCATTATTGAATATACACATCATTTTATTAAATTTCACCCAGTTATTGGATACTGTAAATATCTAATTTGATTTTAGAATATTTTGTTCAGTTAATGATGCTTCTTACTTTGCTCAAACATCATAAGATATTTTACATGCCTGATATTTTTTATCAACAGAAACAGTTCGTATTGTTTCTTTTTAATCACATTTATACCAAATTAGGCATATCGCCCCTTAGACGTAAAGGGCTACTCTTTAGAACCACGCTTAGAGAAGATGAACAAGATGGTGGTTTACGTTTCATTAAAAATTTTGCATATCAGTACAGTCAGGGAAACAGACGGCAAGAGGGAATTCCAAAGTCTAGCTGTTCGAGTTAAAAAAAAATTATTAAACTAGAACGCATTTTGAGAACTTAAAGGTGAAGTATTGTGATTCAGTTGTTTAGTGAGTTTGTCGGGGGTTTGTACATCGATGGGGACATAACTGCAATTAGTTCATAAAGTCACATTCCATTAAAATACGTGTAAAACAGGCACAGTGATACAATAGTTGACAAAGCTGGATCTAATCAGTTAGAATCGAACTCGAAACATCTAGCTCTCCAGGCCTAGTCGGTTTTGTTAGAGCTCTCGTGAGATGAATAAGATCACGTAAACATTTAGCGATTTTAAAGTGTAAACGTATATTTAGACAGAACTGGTTAGTATTTAACATGGAAAAAATCCTGTTAGTATTGTAATATATTTAAAGGCTATAAACTATCTATATATAAAAGTGGCATTGTATGCCTGATGTTCTGCCCGAAAAAAAGTATCTACCAAACACCCCCCCTCGTTCATTTTTGGTCAACAGACTTAAAATTTGATATATAAAGCATTTTGACTTGTGGAACAAAGCCGATGTGGTCATTATCCGGTAAAAATAACTGCTAACCGGTCGAAATTTAAAAAAAAAATTTAAACTTCGCAAGCGTAAGTCGATTAAAACTGCTTTTCTATGCTTGTACAAATATACATTTATACATTCAAGTCAATAAATTATGACGCTATTTATCCATTTTACGATAGTTAAACGATACCGACAAAGGCTAGAGAGCTAGGTGTTTCGGCTTCGATTCTAACTGATTATACTTAATCATATTTCGTTGTAATTTTTGAAATTACTATTATATACTGGGTACAATATTATAAACGTTAGTGAATTAGCTCTATAATAATAGATACGAAATCTGCGTGAATTAAAATATTATATTTAAGCATATTTAACGACCGAGCAAAGCCGTGTTGCTTGCTAATATATATTTAAAAAAAGAAGATAGACGTAACATTCAGTATAAGTGGCGTAATGTATCCTTTTAAAATTAGATAATTCTCTCAAAATTAATCTTGATAAAATCTAATGTCTTAAGTGAAATCAATAGTATGCGATCAAAAAATAAATGTGATCCTTATTCGCAACAAATTTTAACGATTAATAAAAATCGGTATTCTTTATTTAATTACAAAAAGAATAGAAAAAAATCGTTGCTGATTGTAAAATTCGATATGGCTAATCAATGGTTTTGTGATCAATTTTTCAACATGAAAAAAAAATTAACTGAAAATTGAATCGATCGGACTTGGATCGCACACACTATCTCATGGATTATATACTTCAAAACTATGTAAAATGCACGCAAAATAATGTATGACCTTTTACTTTCTGAGTATATTAGAATTATGCGAGGCATTATAATCTGTGCACTCACTCTTTTCGGGGACTGTTATCCTCATCGTAATAGTTATTGTTGTTTCACCAACGTTTCGGCAAAATTATCCTTAGGGACACATTGCGCAGTATATAAAAGGTGTTGAGTCTCTAGTGTTCCAGTTGAGCATTGTCCGAAGGTAGAGGTTTTAAGACCTACCCAAGCAGGCCAGATGAAAATTGGCAAAAACGTGATTAGACAGCAATTATGGAAGGCAGTAATTACTAGGGCTATGACATCAGTATACTTTTATCACTGTTTCGACTCTCCAGTGTATATCCGACACAGTTAGACTCAGTTTATCAACTGAGAACCACACCACTCTATATAAAAACATATACAGATACACACTCGAGAGTCAAAACAATGAAAAATATATGCTCTTATCATAGACATAGTAATTACTTGTGATAGGTTACAAGACCCAGTATTCCTATGTCGTGGCCATTAATCATCTGAAGAATACCAGAGGATGAATTGGCCGAAACGTGTTGAAACAACAACAGGAAGGAAGATGACGTAAATAGTTCACAAATAAATGAATCCATCAACTTTCAAATCAGGCAAAACAATAAGAGCACGTATCCATATGTGATAGGGAATGAACAGCTCAAGTATGTGCTTAGAAAGATTTTAATGATATGTGGAAATGTTTAATGGGATTATAATTTAATGATATGCGGAAATGTTTAATGGGATTATAATTAATCTACGATAGATTTTAAATTAATTTGGTTTCGATCTATTTATTAAATTGTTGTGTGCATATACATCGAAGAGCTTATATCGTCAAGTGTGTATATTGCTGTTGATAGATGACGGCGATACATTATAACAAGGGAGATATTCTGAAGGAGGCATTTGTATTCTGGAAGGGACATTTATGACAGAGGCTGAGACATGTATATTCTTGGTAAATTATGACGACTGTGTTGATAATTCTTTTACCATATTTTAATACGGAGCCGAAAGATATGATGCAGCAGTTCTTGTTCATACAGATGGAGGGGAGAGTCATCATTGATGATGGTGGTTTGGACACATTATACTTGGAGGGAGTTATAGAATGTTCATTACAGATGAGAGACAAAAACATATTACTTTTCATTTTCCAAAGACGAAAACGAAGACAAGTTTACAAATATGAATGATGATTCTTTATTAACATCCAGATGATTGATGAATCAGAAAATCAAGCTCTTACCAATTTATGGTCTCGTCTTCCCTTTTCGCCTCCAAGAGGGATCGACTCTAACTAAGCTACTCTCTGATTCTCTGTCCAACTCCTTCTGCCTAACTGACTCAAACCCATCTCGATATGTTAGCAATTCTCTTATTACGTCAGAGGCGCGACGAACAATGTGATTCTCTCACGTTTCAAATTACACGCGCGCTTTGCACATGCATCCACACGCCTTTGGTAAACAAAGAAATTCCTTAATTGAATTGTATCGTTTTTAACCTATTTTGTTTATCATTATTTCTCAATTTGTATTATCCATTCTTTTATCTGACATAATTTAATATATTCAGTTATTTCTAAAAGAATGAACAATTATTTGCATTCCTAAATTGAATCTCTATTATCTTTTTAACACTTGCCTACTGGATTCGATTCTATACTTTTCCAAATTTCATTTTCAAACTTATCTAGCTGGTTCTTTTACTTTCTGGGGTCTGTTCCCTCCCATAAAACGTATTGACTGAACAAAATTGTAACCTTCTTCTATTAAAACATTAATATCTCTACCGTTGTCTATCTGTCGTTGTACCTTTCTACACTAACCACCTCCTGCTCCTCCGTTCAGCGTATTCCTTTCTATTTACACACACACACAAATAAATTCCCTTTATAATTTTTTTCCGCATTAATACATAATAACTCTGAAAAAGAAACCCCAATTTACGGGGCCCTGGCTCAGTTGAACCCCCGAGAATTAATATTCTTTTTTAAATTTAAGATATTATTAATTAAGGTCAACATTAATCAAGAATATACTGGGTGTTTTTTTGTAACCACAATTTATATGTATGGAAATTATATATGAGTAAAATAAAATGAACATAGTAGTTGCGTTTCATGTTCTGTCAACATCAATATGTAAGGCGGTAAACAAACGCGTGAGTTCAATCAAGAATAGTTAACTCTTTGTAAGTCGACATTTTTCTTGGAGAAATAAGGGACTAAACATATCACATTCATAGAATCAAATACAGTTCTTATGAAGTGAAATATCTGACATGTATAATTGGAATAGTACTATCTTAATTGAAATACCAGATCCGGTTTACAACCCAGATCTTAATTCAAATCAACTTTTATTCGTTTTAATCTGTACTAGCAGTTCAGTCTGGCTTTTCTCGGGCCCTATGTACTGTTCATAACTTTATGTGCATATGTATATATATACAGGATGACCCCCCCCAAAAACGGGCCCCAATTCTAATTAGGGCCCGTTTATTAGTGTTTTGTCCGAAAGAAATGAAACTTTGGTCATAACTAGTTTATTATATTCAAAACATCACATCAAAACACAAGGGTCTTTGCCCTTTTTTCTCCGTTCTACAGCATATGTTCTTGTTGACCTCCATTTAGCTTTTGTTTTTTTTGGGGAGGGGGTCACCCTATATAAAAAAGTTTGACTCATGTCTTGGAAATCTATATCTTAAATTTCAAGTTTTTCGACCCAAAATTAGCGGTGGAGTTTGGTAGAGTCTGCAAAGATCAACTCTTTCAACTTTGCCCTCTTCACATCCAAATTTTCGCCCCAAAATTGATTTGCATGTGTGAATACCTAATATGTAAAATGTCCAATGTTTAGACCCAATATTAGCTAAATAGATTGCTAGAAAGCGCAAATGTCAAATCTTTGAAACTTTGAACCTTTGGACGCTGAATTTTTGGCCATAAAATAATTGAAAAGCTAACCCTATGTAAGAATACACTTTATGTAAAATGTCAAATGTTTTTATCAAGAATTGGCTGAGTAAATTAGTAGAGACCGCAAAGGTCATTTTTTTTTAAATTTGACTCTAATTTTAACCCCTGAACATTTATTGCTTTGAGATCAAATCAAATTAAAAAGTTTTATCCATGAGTTAGTAACCTACATCTTAAATGTCAAGTGTTTAAGCCATAAATTGGCGGAGGATTTTCAAAGGTCAACTCCTGCAACGTTCACCCCTTCAAAGTTTAAATTTTGGCCGAACGCCAATTAAAAAGATTTTCCCAAATCCCAATACCTCTTATGTCAAATTTCGAGTCTGTAGACTGAAAATTGACAGAGTAGTTCGGTAGGGAAATGTACACACACTTACGATTTCACTTTTATAGATATATACATTTAACAGCGCTTTTACCTGAGTACATAATTAACGATAAATTGGATCTAGAGATAAACTTACTTCCTCTGAAATATATTTAATCGTGAAACAAAATGAAAATTACCGCATCAAGAAATATTTAACATTTTCTAACCTAAGGCAGAACAAAATTCTTCGCTCTTGACTGCAATGACAGGGCTCTCTTACATCCCTTTATTCAATTTTACTTACATATACCTTCTAAAATTTATGGATGTATGTGTAATCGATTTTGCTACACATTTTCATTATGTCGTTGAATACCTTTCTACAATTGTAATTATACAGTAGTTTATTTTTATAATGTTTGTTTAAACAGATTTCTATTTATTGCATCTGCATCGACACTCTTATACAAAAGTCACTGTGTGTATTGTGTATGTAAGTTATTTTCCTCTATGTTCCGAAACGGCTGAGCTTATCTTTCACAAATTTCACACAACCGTGTTCTTAGCGATGTTTTGTACAGTATTCATCCGATAAGTATCGAAAAGCCGACATTAAAAATAGTATTTTCTATCTCATATACAAATAAAAAAAACACCGACTTTTTACAGGGAAATATTTTACGTTACACCCGCTAAGGGAGATAATAAAATTCAGCAACCCATTTTTTCTTAAAGAAACAGATTTGTTGGACTGGAGATATAGCTCAGTGAAAGATCATTTGACTACAGGTAGAATAATCCCCTATTGAAGCCTGGTGTACCCTACTATTTTATTTTAATTTTTCATATTAATGAGTTCTATTTGCGATTTAAAAAAAAACATACTCTTAAACATCGCCGCAAATCCATTCTTCCCTTGCATATTTTAAACGTAAACATTTATCAGGAATGACTTTACCAGGTCATTCATTGTCAAGCCCAAATATCAATGTGATATTGTAAACAAACATTGTGAACGACATTATCATTGTTAATTTTTAAAGGTTTTTATAATTAGTTCACTGGACAAATTACTCCTCATATTTTATAATAATAAACTAATGGTTGATTCTATAATAGTACGTAGGCAATCTGCATAAAGTAAAATATCATGTTCAAATGTAATCTTCGTCCAGCTAGTGATATATAAAACGCATTTACACAACAAATTTATGAAGACCATCTTAGGTTTATTTGACATTAAGAAAAAGCATATATATATATATATATATATATATATATATATATATATATATATATATATATCAAGTTAAACGTATTCATGAGATTAAACCTATGAATTAAAATGAGGTTATTAAGTGTGCCCCCTAAAAGAGCAGAGTATAATATTTTTATTTATATAGACAAATATCACATAATAATAATAATAATATTAATAATAATAATAATAATAATAATAATCCAGCTGATAATGACAGTTATATAAATAATGATAATGATAATACCAAAAATAATGATAATAATAATTATAGCAATACTAATAGAAAGGATGAGATTATAATGATACTACTACTACTACTACTACTACTACTACTACTACTACTAATAATAATAATAATATTATAATGATGGTAATGGTGATAGCAATAATAGTAATAAAAATTACATAAACATAATAATAACAATGATAATGATAACAATATTAATAAAATTAATAATAATAATAATAATAATAATAATAATAATAATAATAAATATAAAAATTAATAATAATAGTAATAATTATAATAGAAAAATTCCAAAGATTATAAGTACAATAGAGTTAAAGTTATAATTGATGGTAATAAATCTAAGAAAGGAGTCATATACTAGGGTTATGGAAGTAAATAACAAACCTATAGGATATAAAAGACTTATATAAATATCGATGGAGAATGTTAACTACAACAACCTTTTTTAGTAACCTGTCACAATTACCACCCACACCTTTTAATTCGCTTTCCTTCTTCAACGTGTAATGTTAGACGCATGTTTATTTGACATATTGTCTCCACCCCTCCCAATCCATTATAGAATGTAATGTAAATACACTGATCCCCTCCGATGTCTTCGTCATGTCTTTACATCTTTATACCTTTCTTTTTCTTTTTTTCTTTTCTGTTCCTTTCTTCCGTCTTTTTTCTTTTTGGCTGTCACCTCCTTCTTTTTTTAAGTTCTTTTTCCTTCTTTCCTTCTTTCTGATTCTAAAATGTTACTTCGGTATCGCTCACCCAACTTCTAGCTAGCGATTTAATATTTTATTTTTTAAATAAAAAAAAAAGTTTTTTTCTTTTCTCATATAGAGACCAGCTATGATGAATAGCTGACAAATTTTATTTTTCTTGCCTGAAGAAGACCCCTTTGATTTTAATAAATCAACCGTTCCGAAACATTAGCATCTTCAGGGGAGCAACTGTGTAACATTTATCTATATAAATAATATATATATATATATATATATATATATATATATATATATAATATAAATTATATATATATGTTAGAAATATATTATAAATATATATATATATATATATATATATATATATATATATATATATACTCCAGAATAAAACATGTCACGTCATAAAAATTTAAATTCATTTAAATTTCTTTAATATCTAATATTCTCTCTCTCTCTCTCTCTCTCTCTCTCTCTCTCTCTCTCTATATATATATATATATATATATATATATATATATATATATATATATATATATATATATAAACAATAACAGTGGAAAATTAAGTCACAAAAAACTATATATTGGTGAATATTGAATAGTTCATTTATTTAATAATAAAGGTATACAAACATACTCCTAATTGTTTTTGTCTTACGGCATATCAACTCTTTTCGGGTTATTTAATGCCGAATTCTAAGATTCGGATGAAAAAATTTTGGAAATAATATTTTAATAGAATATATTTGTTTTCAAGTCAATTTCTATTCAACCCATAGTTGGGACCCTAACAGGTACTATCACTCCGGGTCGGAGTGGACCTGGGAGCAATGGTAATTAAAGGATGGCTTCACACTCCCCAAAGCCCGCAAGCACTGGATATAGTTTAAGGTCATATCCAGAACCAAACATACTCTTGGTATAAAGTACGTCATAGGATGGAGTACTGCTGCCATATCTGGGCAGGAGCTGCTAAAAACAGCCTATCCTGCCTTCACAGCGTACAAAATAGACTTCGCAGCATAGTAGGGGATGACCTTTTCTCTTTCCTGCAAACTCTCTCCCACAGAAGAGACGTACGAGCTTGTCGTTGTTTTATCGTTATTTCCATGGGAAGTGCTCGTCTGAACTCCAATCTCCGGTACCCCCCTCACCAATCTTTCACGAAAAATACCCGTCTAGCTGAAACCACTGTCAGTAATTTCCCTACTCTTTATCTGTGCCTAAATCAAAACGTAGATTCCATGAACAAAGCTTCTTTCTTAGAAGTGCACGCCTGTGGTACTCTCTTCCGTTTGCCTGTTTTCCACCTGTCTACAACTTGGATGTCTTCAAGTCCAACATAAACAAATTCCTGACAAACCGCCCCCTTAAGGTAGACACTTTATCAAATCACCATTACTAACGATTCCTATTATATTGTCTCATTGATTACTGTACACGCAATAACCCCTATCCCCAAGTGGCATAGAGGCCTTGATAACTGGTGAATTCCTTGTAAAAAAAGCCCACACTATCCACCAATTAAATGTTTGTATACCTTTATTAAATAAATGAGGCATTTTAAATTTGCTAATATATAGTTTTTGTGACTTCCATTTTCCACACTTATTGTTTCCTATATAATCTCTTATGAATCTGTTGAGCTTTGTATTATCCCGATGAGTTTCTTTTTATAGAATTGTATTTACTCCATTCTACTATATATATATATATATATATAAATGGAAGTAGGAAGGCAGGATCGAACCCGTACCGTAAAGGAGGAAAAGAACGGGGTAAAACCTAACGTTTATTCTGTTACGACCACCGCCAAACCGGAAGCGACATTTTTTAAAATTATAGCTAGACAATCTAAAGGAGAGGATAATTAAAAAAAAATATTCGGCGAAAAATGACGATGAAGAACTTAAATTCATTCACAGAGATATTTACATCATAATATTACTACTGACAACAAACTCGTTTTCGAACAGAAAGGAAAATAAATAAATAAACGTGGATTTATAAGACCAAAAAATCCAACCTTGATCGCTCTTTGGGTCCGTGGCGCAGTGGATAGAGACGTTGAATCTTCGGTTTCAGGTGAGTATTGTCTGAAGATAGCGGTTTCAATCCGACCCAAAGTCGGCTGAGGCTTTGTTGGCCAAAATCTGATGAGACGACAACAAATATGGCAGGCAGTAATTGCTGAGAATGCAGTTAGGCGGAGGATAAGTAAGGTCTTTGAACAATCCATTCCATACAGGCTCTTATCTATTCATATCTTAACTTAGCTAAGGAAGAATTTTTATTTTTTTTATATTCTTTTCATAGAAGACATAATGTCGGATTTTTCAAGTAATGTATAACGCAAAAATAAAAGTCCCTCTATCTCCCAACAAATGTTTATATACCCTTATTAAATAAATGAACCATTCTATATACACCAATATATAGTTTTTGTGACTTCATTTTCTACTCTTACTGTTTCATATATATATACATATATATATATATATATATATATATATATATACACACATATATATATATATATATATAAGTGAACGTGTCTGTCTGTCTGTCTGTGTACATTTCCTTACGCAATAACTCTGTCAATTTATAGTCTACAGACTCGAAATTTGATATACAGGTTACTGAGATTGGGGAAAATCTATGTGATCTGGTTTCGGCCAGAAATTTGCCTGTTAATGGGTAAAAGTTCAACGATTTTACCAAACTCCTCCGACAATTTTGGGTCAAAACACTATAAATTTTAGATAGAGGTTACTTGGACATGGATCTAACATATAACTTTATTTGAGCCGAAAACAATAAATATTAAGGGGTCATAATTGGGTTAAAATTTTTAAAAAAATTGACCGTTTTTTTTTTTTTTTTTGCTCAGCATAATCTTCCAAACGCCGGACACCCAGGCTAGTATATAGATAAAAGTGAACGTGTCTGTCTGTGTGACTGTGTACATTTCCCTACGCAACAACTCTGTCAATTTTTAGTCTACAGACTCAAAATTTGATATACAGGGCACTGAGATTGGAGAAAATCGATGTGATCGGTTATCGGCCAGAAATTTGACTGTTAAGGGATCAAAGTTCAACGATTTGACCTTTGAGAACTCTACCAAACTCTTCGGACAATTTGGGGTCTAAAAACTTGAAATTTTAGATATACGTCTTTTGTACATTGATCTAACGTAATAACTGTATTTGAGCCCAAAACTATAAATGTTAAAGGATCATAATATAGATCAAAGTTTTAAAAAATTGACCGTTTTTTTATTTTTGCTCGGCATACACCTCCAAACACCTGGCAACGCCCCCCCATGCTAGTATATATATATATAAAAGTGAACGGGTTTGTGTATCTGCCTGCCTGTGTATCTGTGTATCTGTCTGTGTGTGAACATTTCCCTACGCAATAACTCTGTCAATTTTGAGTCTACAGACTCATATTTTGATATACAGGTTACTGAGATTTGGGGAAATCTATCTGGTAAGTTTTCGGAGAGAAATTTGGCTATTAAGGTGTCAAAGTTCAACGATTTAACCTTTGAGAACTCTGCCAAACTCCTCCGACAATTGTGGGTTTAAACACTTGAAATTTTAGATATAGGTTCCTTGGACATGGATCTAACTTAATAACTTAATAACTTAATTTGAGCCCAAAACAATAAATTTTAAGGAGTCATAATAGTGGTCAAGTAAAAACAATCGACCGCTTTTTTTTTGCTCAACATACACCTCCAAATACCTGGCAACGCCGAGTACCCATGCTAGTATATATATGAAAGTGAAAGTGTCTATGTGTGGATGTGTGTGTCTGTTTACTTTTCCCTACACAATAACTCTGTCAATTTTCAGTCTACAGACTCGAAATTTGATACACAGGGTATTTGGAAAATCTTTGTAATTGGTTTTCAGCCAGTATTTGGTTGTTAAGGGGTTAAAGTTCAACAAGTTGACCGTTGAGAATCTACTAAACTCTCCCGACAATTTTGGGTATAAACAATTGAAATTTTACAAATTGAGCCCAAAAAATAAATGTTAAAGGGCTATAATAGGGGTCAAAGGTAAAAACAATAGACTTCTGCGGTCTCTACCAAATTATTCAGACAATTCCTGGTGTAAACATTTGAAATTTTACATAAATGGTATTCAGAGATAGGGCAAGTTTTTTAATCGGTTTGAGCTATTTAAGCTACCAATATATAAATGTATGTATGTATGTTTGCATCTGCCTAAAACATTCGATAGAGACGACGGATCTTCACAAGATCAGTATCGTTTTGCAGCTCGACCCTTCAAACGACAAATACCGAAAGATTGGCTAAAAACATTTCTTTATCCTCAACTGAGCACTTTTCAACAGGAAGGGGTTGTTTTTTTCACCAATATTTTAAAAAGTCATTCCCTCTTTTCGATTGTCTAGCCTTAGTTTAAACCTACGTCACTTCCGGTTTAACGGTGGTCGTAACAGCAAATACATCACGTTTTTCACACATCCTTTTCCTCCTTCGCAATACGGATTTGAGCCTGCCTTCCTACTACCACTTTTTTTTTTTTGCTCAACACACACACCTTCAAACCCCCGAACAACTCCGGGCTGAGATGCTAGTATGTATATATATATATATATATATATATATATATATATATATATATATATATATATATATATATATATATACAGAGAGAGAGAGAGAGAGAGAGAGAGAGAGAGGCATTGTAAATATCTAATTCATATAGATAAAAAGTATGTTTAATAATAAAGTAAAATCCCAGTTATATTTCAAATTTAATATTTTCCTTACTGTCAAACCAATTTTTCACACTTGTTTATTTGTATTTTTTGTAACGTAAGTAAATCTTATGGAAACTACATTCCTAATCAATCTAATGACATAGCAGCTTCTACTGATATAGGGAATCAGCATTACAACTAAAATAAATAATTGTCAAAAACTTTACTTGTTTATGAGTCTTTGGAAATTTTACAGTATATACTAATCTTAAGATTCAACATGCTAAGCAAACTCCCCTTTATTAAACAATTCATTTGAAAGCTATACATGTACACATACTGTAATTTTTAAGATACAGACTAAAACAAAATGTAGTTTTACAAGATGTTTTAATCCGCAATGTAATAATTAAATTCACTGTTCCAAATTATATTTGAAAAATAAATACCTATTTGAAAAATGGTAGAGTTCAAGAAAATATTTCATGAAATTTGCTAGTCTAGCCGCACTGATAAGTTGTGATACAACGAGAGAGTACTTAATGTGGATGACTATTAAGGCTCCTTCTTTGGGTTGAGCACTTTCGTACATGTATTTTACCTGATGCTTTAACAAAAGCAACCAACAAACCAACCAACCGTTTGTTTGTAATCACACTAGTAGTTCGACTCTGTAAAGCGACGGGCAACTGTTTATTAAATAGGTACTTGATATGAGAAATCTATGAGCACCGATTCATGGCCCGGTTGTTAGAACTGCCGACTGTCAACGCAGTGGTTGTAGGTTCGATTCACGATTTGAGAAACGTACTAGCTGAGCTGTTAAGTTGTGATACAACGAAACAGTAGTATACGTGGGTGGCTATATAGGTTGCATACATTTTTAATCCCAACGTTTTCACACGAAAACTACGATTAATAACATTCGACAAAAGAGCATATATAGATAGACAATATTAAGTAAAATACTAATGACTGAGACTTTAATCATTTTCCTGTTCATTGCTATTTTAACTACAAAACCTCGATACATTTTCAAGGGGCCTTTCGCATGTAGACAAATAACGAAATTAATATTTCAAATCGGGAGTTTTCTAAAATTGCTTGTCGGAAAACCAAAGTCCTCCTTGAGAAAATGATGAAATGGCAGCCAAAACAAACAAAGAAAACAAAAAGCACACACACACAAAATAACCAGGCAGCTAAGATGGAATATATATATATATATATATATATATATATATATATATATATGTGTGGGGGGGGTGTATGTGTGTGCAATCCATTTGTTTTTGTTTTTGCGATACGTTTTGAATGAAATCAGTTAGTTATACAAAATGTATTTTTACCTAAATTCGGGTTGGGAATAATTTTCCCTGTGACCAATTTGGTACCTCCAAATGAGAAGCTGCATATATATATTGTTTTAAAAAATATACTGAACCACTGACACGTGCTTCGTCGTCTACGACTCATCAGAGTGGCTAGATTTCGAATCTCGCTAGATTCAGTCATTCTGATGAGTCGTAGACGGACCAAACATGTGTCAGTAGATAATTATATTTTTAAAACAATGTATGTATATATATATATATATATATATATATATATATATATATATATATATATATATAAAGGGAGGGAGACCAAGGGGAAAAATAGCGTTAGGGATAGATTGAGCAATGAGAAAGGTATATGGATATGACAGAAAGACAAAATAACTGTATAGAAATAGGGAGCAAGTGAATTAAAACAATATTCTATTTCAAATATCAATAATATAGAAAAAATACAAAACCAAACCTAATATACTTTAGCCGTTAGAAAGTGATAATTTTACTTATGGTTTTCTGTGGATGAAAAACAACTCAGTCTTACTTGTGATCAAATAAAATAATTATATCATAATTAAACCATTGTATTGGGTCCTTTGATATCATTTCAAAAAACGTCTTCGGAAATGTTCCAAACGGTTTACGTATCTAAAGACAGGGAAAAAATCTGTCTTTTTTAGTGAGAAATCGATTAAAAAAACACTAACATTACTTTACATAGATAAATGAAAAATAGATATGGTAAATGAATACAGAATGTTTGAAAGATAGACATACATGATGGGATACGGGCATAAGGAATAATTAGCACGTATCAAATGATCAAGATATGGACCGAGCGTGACGTTACAGAAATAAATTGATATATGGACATCGGACTCGGAGCAAAAGTTAAGAAAAAAAAGGAGAAAAGGAAAAAGAGGAGAAAAAAGCGCGCGTGAGAGGGGTTCCGACCAAGATGCAAAGACCTTTAATCTTTCCAACCTTTAGGTAGTTTCGGACGACTTGGACACTCATCAGAATTACGCATATAACAACTGGTTACAGCTGCAGACTTAGCAACTGTTAATTGACCATATTTTCGCTGGCTTAAAAATACGTCTAAAGGGGTTTTATGTAGAAAAGACTGGTAATAAATGTTTTTTTTTGTCAACTGAAATAAAAACGTGTGTCACATTTTTTTTGTTTGTTTTTGTTTCTTTGTGAAAATCTTAATACAACGACAGGGAAGATTATTTGAAACCGTACGCTACATGATATAATCCGAAAGGATTATTTGCTACATAATATTATTTGGTGATGTAATGGCCAGGTCTTTTGAATAAAAATTAGTACGAAATAATTTTAAACAAATCTTACAACAGAAGAGAATGCAGTCGCCGAGCAAGGAAGAAAAGACGAAAAAAACAAACGAAGTAAACAAAGCAGAAATAAAACTTAAGGAAATAAAAGAAAGAATTGCACGAGTCTACGAGAAATGTTATTCGTTTTTATTTTTTGATGTTTATCTCTCGCGTTTATTATTAAATATTTTATCGGTTATATCTCGTTATCCGTTATATCTCGTTAAAGGGAAACTCGTATGAACATAGAGAAAATAAGTAGATAGTAAATAAGTTCGTTAATAAAATGAACAAGGAACAGTTCGTTATGGAAATAAAGTATTTTGCCGGTGAATTCACGAAAGTAGTTCGTTATGTTTTGGTGCAGAACATCGTACGCTTGTGCAACACGCGTGCTGTAATTGATATTAATTGGAACACTTTGAACAAATAACCTAAATATGTTTTAAATCGCAGGGTCGTCTGAGCAAGCAAAGTGCCAACCCGACCTGTTAAGTAAAAATTGTTCCGTTCGGACCTGAGTTCATCCTCGGTATAATCTTTAACGTTTTCTAAAAAGAAAATTCTAGCATTGCGAACCGATTAAAGATGAATTATTTTCACGCGCATTTGACAAATCAAATACCTTATTCGGTTTTAAATAGGAATTTACAATTTGCATATCAAATACCTTTTAAATGGGAATTTACAATTTGCAAATCAAATACCTTATTCGGTTTTAAATAGGACTTTACATTTGCATATCTTTATATTCTTGAAATGTTGTATTTTGGCTATTAAAATGATATCCTACTCCAACCTGAGAATACTAAATACCACTAGTTTATTAGATGGACTAGCAGGCCGCCCGGTGTTTTCCCCGCCATAAAATAAACCTAAATATGATATTTTATTATTATATTATATTGGACTCTAAATATAGTAATGATTTAAAGAGCTAAAAAAAAAATGAAACACACGTCATCACCAAGAATCGAGACGAAAACGTTTAGCTTACGATTTATTTTCCTTTCTACGTTAATGCCTGAGCTATGAAGACATGTTGGCTACAACGCTAAAAAATAAAACATGAATCAATAGCTATTACGTTATGCATGCATATTCGTAATGCCGCCGTTCGAACTTCACCTGGCAAATTTAATTTTTTAAATTTTCAGATTTTGCACCGATTTTTCCCGGCTAAAACCTAAATGTAAAGTTTCGTATGGGTTCGAATACCCTATATATTAAGTTTTATATCTGAAGACCAAACATTGACATAGGAGTTTGGTAGGTAAAATTTGTATATATATATATATATATATATATATATATATAAGCATATATAACTATATATAAAAACGTAAATATAACCCAAGAATATCTAGAATGTCGGCATGAATATAATTACATGTAAAAGTTAACTAAACATGATCATCATATATGTCCTCCCATCCCCCCAAAAAACTAATAGGGAATTAATTAAAATGAACGTTTAAAGAATATGCAAATTATTTAGCTCTTTTGCTGATGTATGCAATTCAATGACCTATATATAACCAAATTGCATCTTGTTTTTCAATAAATAGAAAAAAGTGTTTTTCATATGAATATCAAATGTATAGGAATATAGATTACTAATATTTTGAATTTACAGAAAAAGTACTCCTCCAATTCGTAGTACAGGATATTCTGAGTGACTTTTTGATGTTGTTAAAATTTATATTTGACTAATAGGACCCGTGGTATTTCCACGGCAGACTCTTTCATATGTAATATATTGATGTTGGCATTCTGTAGATGTTCAGCGTAGATGGAGACGGGCTGATATTAAGGTAACTCTTTTGTTTAAACTGCAAAAGTACTTATCTCAGCTAGCTGGGACACCCGGCGTAACCTGGTCGTAAAATACGCTTAAATATGATATTTTAATTAATGCAGATTGCGTATATATATTTTATAGAGTCAATTTTCTATCGATCTTTATGTATTATAAAGTTGTGATTTGTAAATGAAAAAATATTCATATGACTTGTGTGCATCAAATTGAATTGAACCCGAAACAAAAAATTATAAAGAAAAATACATTTACATGTATATAACTTAAGTTCTTTTCAGCTGTAATCGAAACTGAAACCAAAACTTTGAAAAATTCTTAGTAAAATTATTTATAAAAAAAATAGATGCAGTGAATGCGATCAGCTATAATGGAAACCGCAACAAAACTTATGAAGAATTCTTGGTGAAATTGTTTATTACAAGAAGGATTTAACATCCTCTGGGGACTTTTGGTGCTAAATGTGGGTAAGGCAAATGCTGAACTTAGTCATTTTTTATGTCTCGTTCACTGTGCCCTCATAGCGGACTATGCATGCTTCATTTGTTTTTTCTACCTTGTCGTACGTTATAAAAATATTGTAGATACTATTTCGGATATTACATGTATATAACGTATATAAACAATCCACTGACATGTATATAAATGGCTAAGCTGTGGAGCGAGCATGTTGTTACAGAAATAAATGGTTGTATAGACATCAGGATCGGAGGAAATAGAGAAGTTAAACAAGAGAAAGTATAACAACAGGATGATTAGCGCGTTTGCCTGAAAGAGACTCTGAACAAGATGCAAGACTCGTTAATCTTTCGAACCTTTGCGATATTGTCGGACGACCGGTAACATTGGAACAAATTGCAATTGGTTATAGCTGCTAACGAATCAACTGTTAATTGACCATAGTGTTGCTGGCTTGGAAGATATGTGTCAAGTAGTTTGGTGTGGAAACGACGGGTAATTAATGCTTCTTTCAAGCTGAAAAAACTCGTGTCGAATTTCTTTCCTTTGTTTCTTAGTGAGACTTTCATACACGACGCCATGTCAGTGTTAAACCGCAACATTCACGTTGCACAGAAGTAAAGAAACGAGAATGGAAAAAATACGAGAGTCGTTTTAAAAGTAAGACCTTCTATTTTCTAACTCAAGAAGTAAAACGGCGAAGAGATACAAAGATGGAAGTTGTGCCATAAAAACGAGCTACCCTTTATGCTCCAGAATTATTTTTTTTTTACATAGCACACTTCTCAATGCATTTTTGCTACTAGCTTTTGTTGTCCTAACGGGGAAAAGTACTCCACAAGCTTTGTCACTAAAAGTTCTATTGCTATCTATAATATAAATCTCACCTGTCTGTTTATAAACGTATGTATGTATGTATGTATGTAACTAGCACCGTGTATATTTGTGTGTGTGTGTGTGTGTGTGTGTGTGTATGTGTATTGGAGTAGAGAGGCTCCCGTAAGCCGTGGTGAAGGCAACCTTTCTAGGAGAAGCAAATCTTTGATTTAAAAAACCATAAAGCGGAAGACCAGTATCCGCATTAAGCTGGTCTGCAGTTTAATTTGTTGCTGGCTATCTTGCTCTTGCTTGTTGCTGGATCTCAACATTTTGAACCGAGAGAGAGACTTAGCTGTCGTACGAAGCTAAGACTCCGTAACATCATATTTGTATAGATACTCCCTCAGACATTTGGGCTCATGGATTTTAAATGTCTGAGGGAGTGGCACTCGTCTGACAAGACGTTGCAATCATCATGAATGTATGTCAGGTCATGTCATATGCTACTGGTACCATGTAACCCAGTACTACCTGCCTCATGGTCGGGTCACCGGCGACTAAACTAATTCCCCCACCAGACTTGTTTGGTGAAGAGGGTGGCTAGTCTCCCTGAAGGATTAAAAACAAGACCTTCCAAATAGCGAATGAACCCTTTTTCGGAGTTAACGGCCAACTAGCCCCGTGTGTGTTTGTGTGTATGTATGTGTGTGTTGGGGTGGAGAGGACTCCCGTAATTCGTGCTGAAGGCAACCTTCATAGGAGAAGCACCTCTCTTATTTAAAAAAAACATATAGCGGGAGGACAGTACCCGCATTAAGCTGGTCTGCAGTTTAACTTGTTGATGGCTATCTTGCGCTTTCTTGTTGCTGGATCTCAACATTTTGAACTGAGAGAGAGACTTAGCTGTCGTACAAACCTAAGACTCTGTAACATCATCTGTGTATAGATACTCCCTCAGACTATTAAAATGGACCTGTTGCGATGAAAGTCATTTTTGGGCTCATGGACTTTTAAGTGTCTGAGGGAGTGGCATTCGTCTGACAAGACGTTGCAATCATCGTGTATGTATGTATGTATGTTTGTCAGGTTATGTCATATGCTACTGGTACCATGTAACCCAGTACCACCTGCCTCATGGTCGGGTCACCGGCGACTAAACTAATTCCCCCACCAGACTTGTTTGGTGAAGAGGGTGGCTAGTCTCCCTGAAGGATTAAAAACAAGACCTTCCAAAGGGCGAATGACCCCTTTTTAGGGGTCAACGGCCAACTAGCATCGTGTGCATTTGTGTGTATGTATGTGTGTTAGGGTGGAATGGGCTCCCGTAAGTCGTGCTGAAGGCAACCTTCCTAGGAGAAGCAACTCTCTTATTTAAAAAAAAAAACATAAAGCGGGAGACCAGTACCTGCATTAAGCTGGTCTGCAGTTTAACTTGCTGATTGCTATCTTGCTCTTGCTTG
The DNA here is from genome assembly GCF_053919585.1 of Euprymna scolopes. NCBI lineage: Eukaryota > Metazoa > Mollusca > Cephalopoda > Sepiida > Sepiolidae > Euprymna > Euprymna scolopes. Next base: position 150,910,133 of record NC_136482.1, on the reverse strand, counting down.
TTGCTGGATCTCAACTTTTTGAACCGAGAGAGAGACTTAGCTGTCGTACAAAGCTAAGACTCTGTAACATAATCTGTGTATAGATACTCCCTCAGGCATTTGTCTATTAAAATAATCCTCTGGAAGTCATTTTTGGGCTCATGGACTTTAAGTGTCTGAGGGAGTGGCACTCGTCATACAAGACGTTGCAATCATAATCATGTATTTATGGGTGTATGTATGTATGCCTTAAACTCTCAACAGAGGCGACAGATTTTTACTAAAACGGTATCATTTTTGAATTGACTAATGTATACCTTTTAACTCTTATCCTCGAGTGGCCTCCAGGCCTTGATAAGTGGTGATTCCTGTGTATAAATTAACGATTCGACGTCCTGGACTACAAATATCGAAAAATTGGCCCAAAACATTAATTCCTTCACCCTCAACTGATCAGTTTTCTACAAGGAGGGATCGATTTTTGCCAGCCATTTTGCAAATCATGCTATCGGTTGGATTGAATTTGTCTAATTTTAACGTTCCAAACTTTCGGTCGCGTCATGGAGTAGCGGTAAGAGGTCAGATTTTCTTTCATTTTTTAATCCGCCTTCGCAGATTCGAGCCTGCCTGCCTTCTACCACCTTTTGTTTTTGCTCAACACACACCTCCAAACACCCAAGCAACGCCGGTCACCAGGCTAGTTCTGAAATAAACGAACTGTTAACTGTATAAAAATCAACTGAATCAGCTTCGTAAACGTTCAACTGTCACTAATGAATTTTGATCGGTTCCATTTTTTTTTTTTTTTTTTTTTGCACGGCGAAATTAAATGACGTATCTCTGTTCTAGCGTACTTCCATGACACGGGTTGCTTTTTATGAGTCTCTCCTTTTCAATAGCTGCAATAGAGAGAGAGAGAGAGAGAGAGAGAGAGAGAGAGAGAGAGAGAGAGAGAGAGGAGATTTTCAGGTTATGAATTCATACATTTAGTCATAATACTAATGCAATTTGCAATCCCCGTCAGAAGAATTGCTTTTGGAACGCACCTCTTAGATAAAAGAATAGAAAAGGAAACTAAAATTATAAAATGATAAAAACGAAAGAAAAAACAAAAAAAAAATCAATGAAAAATATATCTTTTTATAAGAAGGCCACTCGAGGATAAGGTTTAATGAGTGTAGTTTGGCTCCTGAGACAACAGCATAGTGGAAATTGAATAGACATTTTTTTATTTAAAAGGACGGCTCAACAAGAACTTGTGTACATTGGACTTGAAGACAATCATGTTTTGATTAGCTTGAAAAGAGGGCCAGAATAGAATCTTACAGGCTGGTAGTTCTACCAAAACAAAAAACATGGTTCCTGTAATTTGCGTTTATGTTTAGACACAACTACAGAGTGTGGGGGAATGATGATAGTAGTTGTGGCTAGACAAGTGCTTTTTTGTGAGAACTTAGGAGGAAGAATCATAGATTTAAGCAAAAACGTACACTTGAAATGGAAATAACGATAGACACCGGTTCGCAACGTCACTTTTATGGGTGAGAAGTGTAATTGAAGAGAAAAAGGGCATCGTTTAGCAGATGATTAGAAGCTGGTTTTTAATTCTGTCAATGCATAATAAGGTGCTATGGGTAGATCCACCTAAGAGGCGGCAACAGTACTCCATTTAGGACCTGTATATCTTTTATACAAGTACAGAATTGCGCCGGGAGTAAGCTACCTTCTGGATTGGAAGAATAACGCAACGACTTTTCCATCTACATTGGACTCAAATTTGATGTAAGTTTTTCAGCTCAAGAGGAATGTTTAGACCCAGAATCTTGTCAAAGCAGGAAACTTCTTTGAGACATTCATTATAATTGAAACAAAGTGTGTGAGGGGCAGGGCTTTTGTGGTGAAAAAATAGAAGCTTGGTTTTGGATACATTAAAATTAACCCACCGTCGTTTGCCCAATGGTACCACGTGATCAAAATCAAAGAGATCTTGGTCGTTACTAGCCTTTAAAGTTTTTCCATAGTTGGCAAGATTGTTTGCGTATATGTCGACGAATAAACTTGGAATGTGATTTGGGAAATAAGTGAAGACAGGGAATACAGTGTAGCCAAGGACCAATACTTGAGGCTCGCCAGTTTTGAGACTTTGAGCTTCAGTCTTTTGCACATCGACGAGAAATTGTATAAGAAAAAAATCGATGTTTAATATATTTCAATATATTTAATAGCTGGAAATCTTGTGAGGTAGACCTTTATGCCAAACCCTATCAAATGTATTTGATATGTTTCGAGCTATTTTTCTCGAGAAAAAGAAAAACACGTTGATAGATTCCGTAATAATATGTATAATTACAGTCAGTAAATGTGTTGTACATCAAGCAGGACGAAAATCGCATTGCTTGCTGGTGAGTTTGTGGTTTTCTGAGATCGTTGACAAATTTCCTAGTAAACACGGATTAAAGCAACTTACTCCTGAAACAAAATAAACTAACTGATCTGAACTGATATGCACAAAATTAATCTCCAGTATTTTTTTTAAATATCGGGAAGACGAATGCGGTTATCCAGTGTGCTCGGAAGCATTTTACTTAATGCACCGATTGAACAGCTTTGAAAGGGGTAAGTTCTGGTCGCAGAATTTTCAATACTGGAATATTGATAGTGCTTGTTTCCTTTCTAGCGTCAAGGTTATTGACGAACGCAGCAATATAACGAAAAAGGCTGTGGATGTCCCTCAGCTTATATTCAGGTTGGGGAAGAAATTCGGCAAGTAGCTTGCTCTGATCGCATGGAGTTGAATAAAATGAAAAGTTTTTGAAAACCAGTTAGAATCTATCGGATGTTGACAAAATAACATTATGCCCGCTGGTTGGTGGTTGAGATAGAAATCACGCATTCATTCATGATTTCGTTTGTTTTGTCCAAAACTCATGAGAACCACTGTTCTTTTATTTTCACAGATATGTGTTTTTTTTAGTTTTCTATAATACTTTTAGATTGATTGCTAACAGTCATAAAAGGAAATTTAATTTCAAAACATTTAACGCAATTGAAGTCGTGGTTTCTATCTGCAATGACGGCATTATATTTAAAAGTGTACAATGGCTTGCTATTTAGTTTAGAACTAGAGAAATGATAACACACATAGAAATAGAGATATAAATTAAAAAGTATACAGGAATAAACATAGTGTTGAGGGAACACAATGCGAAAAAATCAACTAAGGGAAATAAAAGAGTGAATACAAAAATAAAGAAATTGAGAGAGCGGTAAAAACGAAATTAATAATAAAAAGAATAAATAAATAAATAAAATATGATGATAAGAACATTTTAGTAACCTCAATATCAGAGATGTTTTAAATAAAATAATTAAATAAATAATAACCAGAATAAGATATTTAAAAAAACAACACTGTTGAAATCAATAAGGCATCGATAAAATGACAAATACAAAACAAAGATTTATAATGTTATTAACAGCCAGAGTGACAAGTACGAAAACCGAAAATGTTTTTACAACGAAAGACTATAGCACTTAAATGCCATTTTTTGTGTGTATGTTAGATTGGCAGTTGATAGCATTAAATGCGATGCAAAATACAATATATGTCATCTTTTTAAATGAAAACAAAGAAGTGTTTTAGAATACATTCAAACAAATCGAGAAAGTTTCAATCAGTTTAAAGATGGCGGATAGAAAAAAGTTTGGATGGCCTTACTTAAGTTTTCATTCTTCTTATCAGTAGTACAGCAATAACGAGGAAAGTATCAGTAGTATCAGTAGTAGTAGTAGCAGTAATAGTAGTAGTAGCAGTAGAAAAAAGAGAAGAAAATAAAACACGAAAAAGAAAAGAAGAAAAAGAAGATAATAAATTAAAGGACAAGGTGTAGAGGAAAAATATGAATAAATAGAGAAGACCGGAAAGAAGAATAAAAAAAATAAGGAAAGGAATAAAACTTTAATAAAATAGAGAATTGGGAGGAGGATATCAGAAGAGTATTCAGGAGATATTGAAGTCTTCGGAAACATCTTGTGTGTGTCAATCAACCCAAAGAAAACAATAATGACTAGGGCTAGGAAAACCGCATATTCTTTTCATTGTTTTGACTCTCGAGTGTGTATCCGTTGATATCTTATATGCTTTTATAGAGAGTGATGTGGTTCTCAGTTGATTAACTTTGTCTAACTCCAGTGGATATATACGCGAGAGTCAACTTGAATGCCTACTAAACCCTATCCTCGAGTGTCTATGGTCTCTCTGTACAGGGCTTTGCCCGAACAATCTGGCATGAGGATACATTTTCCATAGAAGCAAACCCTGACCAAATATTCAAAATCACAAAATATTCGCAGCCCAAATAAGATCTCCTCACTACGGCTACCTCACAGCTTTTTCGAGGAATGGTGCACCTTCTCCAAGTGATATTATCTCAAGTAATAGCACGAAGCTGGATACTCCACACGACTAGATAAATTCTTGTCCTGGAATCCAGTAAGACCATGAGACCAACATGAAAGATACACTACAACATATAAAAATAGTTGATTAGGGAGAGGAAAATTATGTTCTCAATTTCTTTACTAACTCAGTGTTTGAGAGATAAAGAACTTTAATGGAACGTTCGAATATCTATGTATCTCATATAGACTTCAAGTGTTAGCCCCTTGTTGTGGGCCCCTTGATTTCTGAGAACTTCGACTGAAGTAAAATAAAACAAAAAAGAGAGTCAAAACAATGGAAACAAAATTCTGTAGTCATAGCCCTAAGTGAAGAATTGTATGTATCATATCCAATGTGAATATGGAAAACTGTACACAGGTTAGACGTGTCGTCCAAGAAAATTAAGATTAAAACATCGAAAAGCCGTAATATGTGGAGCGACTGCAAAGTGAGTTATGGCTGAGTATGTACGGAGGGAAAAGAAGCCATCTCTCCTGCGCGAATTCTGTGGTTGTTTATCGTTTTTTATATGCTCCTGTTCTATTGAGATTTTAGTTAGCTAATCAGCTTTCTAGTATCCACCGCGCCCTTCCTATCAGCCAATGAGCATGCATTTATCGGACAAAGGCCTATTTGGCCTCGGGTTGACCTGTTCCTTTGTGTGTGCTCTATTTAGTTTCTGGATCTGTTTTAAAACTAGGTTAGTGTTTTTTAAAATGTTAGTTTATGCACATATATATACATATATGTATGTATGTATATGTATATATATGTTCATATATGTATGTACATATATATATATATATATATATATATATATTTATATATAAACTAACTTTAAAAAACAAAAAACACACTAACCTAGTTTTAAAACAGATCAAGAAACTAAATAGAGCACACACAAAGGACATGTCAACCAGAGGCCAAATAGGCCTTTGTCCGATAAATGCATGCCCATTGGGTGATAGGAAGGGCGCGGTGGATACTAGAAAGCTGATTGGCTAACTAAAATCGCAATAGAACAGGAGCATATAAAAACGATAAACAACCACAGAATTCGTGCATAAGCCTGAAGAGTCCTAGAGTGGATGAAACGCGGAATATTAATCGCCATATATACTTTATAAATTACTAACTAGCTCTACCTACGTATCGAGCACTTTTGAAGTAATGTTTAAAGTTTGCGCATAAATCTATACTTTCATATATTAATTTCATGTGAGTAAATTAAGTAGTTATATATATATATATATACATATATATATATATCATACTAGTTAGACATCGACCTTGTTAAGGCTGATTACGATGATTACATACCTTGTTCGAGGTTAATTCCACTGCCGGATTTCGTTGCGGTTTGCTTGATCTATGATAGTTAATAAGACTTTCATGTATGTAGCGCGTTTGTTCAGTTGGTAGATTGTTTACCTCGCATATAAGAGGCTCGGGTTTTGAATAGTAAGTTTGGATGTGTCTAACTGATGAGCCCGAATTAGGGTGAAACTGGAGTCTTGCACTTCCGGTTTATTGGCTTTCATGGCTCTTGTGAGCTGCGATGTTGTCTAGCCGTGGCACTAATTATATACGGTTGATGATTGCAACGTCTTGTCAGACGAGTGCCACTCTCTCAGACATTTAAAATCCATGAGCCCAAATGCCTGAGGGAGTATCTATACAAAGATGATGTTAGAGAGTCTTAGCTTTGTGCGACAGCTAAATCTCTCTCTCAGTTCAAAATGGTGAGATCCAACAACAAGCAAGAGCAAGATAGCCATCAACAAATTAAACTGCAGACCAGCTTAATGCGGGTACTGGTCTCCAGCTTTGTTTTTTTTTAAATCAGAGATTTGCTTCTCCTAGAAAGGTTGCCTTCACTACGGCTTACGGGAGTCCTCTCCACCCCAATACACATATACACACACAAATATACACGGTGCTAGTTGGCCGTTGACCAAGAAAAAGAGTTCATTCGCCCTTTGGAAGGTATTGTTTTTAATCCCCGAGGGAGACTAGCCGCCCTCCTCACCAAACAAATCTGGCGGGGGAACCAATTTAGTCGCCGGTGATCCGACCATGAGGCAGGTAGTACTGAGTTACATGGTGCCAGTAGCATATGACATGACCTGACACACACACATTATATATATATATATATATATATATATATATTTATATATAAATATGCATATATATATATTTACATATACAAATTAAATATTTTTAAAATATGAAAATCGTACTAGAATTGTCCGCAAGTATTTGGAAAAATTTATTCCTAAATATAACATGCTTTTGAAGCTTAAATGTTCAGGGTGGGCGACCGGAAATTCAAATGCGAATTACTTAGGCACTCTATCAACTTATGACGAAAGGAACTAGAGCATGCTACCCCGTGAATTAAACAAAGGACTCTGTTCTAAATTCCGTACATATCTCCAAGTTGGACAAGATACTCCTGAAGAAGATTCAGGGTTATGTTTACCGAAACGTTGTAAAAAGAGCACTAAAGATGAGAAGCATTCGAATAACTAAACATTAGGAATTATTATTTTAGTATTTCATTCTAACAAATAAATAAGTGTAATGCGAATTATTTATTTGACACAATTTTCTGCGGACTTCGAGTCGCTTGTACTTCCGATTTATTAATTGAATAAATTTCGATGTAGATTTCCTAATTGATAATAACTTAAATTTACGCACCTTTCCAAAATCTTAGAAATGTGTGTTTGTATGCAAAACGAAATCTCTACATGTCGTTTGCATGTATCCGTTTACCTTGGCATTTCTTTATGTATAACTGCATTCCATTACAGTTTAATGTACTTTGGTCCAATCACGTATATCGTTGTATCTCTATATTTGTCTAAGTATCGTATTAATATTTCATGGAAGTAGGCAGGCGATAATAACAATTTTTCTTTTAAATGATTAGTGTCATAACGGAGTGTTCAATACAATATATAATATTAATTAACTAATTAAATAGCAGTCGCTTAACATTATTTTTGTATTTAATTAATAATGTTCGTTATTTTAGCTAATTAGCTCATCAGACATCTGCATTTTTGTTTTTTGGGGAGATTTGATTGCATTGAAGCGTATTAACTAAATACCTTTACAAATAGAAAACAAAATGGCGATCAAATTGATGGCAAATGAAACGAAGCGAGTGAAACAAAGAGAAAAGAAATACAATAAAAACAAAAAATAACAAGGAAGAGCAAAAGAATAAATGAAAGATTGAGATGAAACAAAAGCACAGAAACGGAATAGAAGAAAATAAAAAAAATACAGAGAAAAATTAAGACGCAAGAATTACGAAAAGAGAGAAACTAAACAAACGAATAAAACGAACGTTAGGATAGGTTTCAAAGACGTACAAGGAAAAGAATTAAGTGCCTCAAACCAGGGGCTCTTACCCGGGGTCCATATGGACCCTAGGGGCCCATGGGATATTTCTGGGGGTCCACAGGCAAAACATAACAGAATGGGGGTCCACAACGATATTTTGGTGGTCCATGAAGAAAACAAACTCAGAATAGTTTTTATTCCTATTTACAATATCTCCCCACGGGACAGAGTTAGACACCAGGGTCGTTTTTACATGTGGAGAAAAGGAACAAAATAAAAATTGTCTCCGTCGTGAAGGATTTCTCCTCCACTGACAGAAAATAAGAAATTTAAGTGCAGCATCTGAAGAACAGATACTAAACTTTGATCTTGACCCGAGTTTTTATTATTAAAAAATTAATTTCTACTGTCTGATCTCCGTCGGCTTGGCCATGATAGAAACAAGATATTGGTAAAGAATTATTATCAATCTAATTTAGATTATTATTATTATTATTATTATTATTATTATTATTATTATTATTATTATTATCATAATTATTATAGTGTTGTAGAATAGCTTATTTGCATTAAATTAGTTTTCATTTAAAAATAAAGCTTAATTATATAATATTGCTTTGATTATTAAAACCTCAAAATTTATATTAGTGAAAAATAGAAGATTGTCTTATGACCAATGGTAATGAAGGGGTCCACAACATAAAAAGAAGGGAAAAAGGGTCCATGAGTAAAAAAAAAGGTTGAGAACCACTGCCTTAGACGAAATGTAATTTACAGCACAAAAGAAACACAAATTAATTGAAGGAGAAAAAAAGAAACAGGAAAGGAAAAAAACACATGTTACAGTGAGAGAATCAGAGGAACTCCGGAGAAAGAAATATAAAAGGAAACGTAAAAAAAAAAAAACAAAAAAAAAACGAAAACAAGTAAATAAACAACCATAAGAGAAAATAGAGTACAATATAAAAAGAAAGAAATAGCTTAATATGTGAAAAAAAAAAAGGATTAATGCTCGAGAAGAGAAGGATCGGCGTCCACTTACCTTGAATACTAACCAAGAAGAATTGTTGTTTATAATTCAATAACTTGAGTGTTATTTCTTCCGCCCGTCACACCAATAATTTCCTGGGTAAGGTTAACACTGTTGTCCAAACTTCCAACTTCCAAACTTCTGTATACGTAACACACCTTCTCTCAACTCCCAACAAACTTCTGCTAATTCAACTTATTTCTTCGAAATCCAACTTCAAAATGAACATCCCTCTAAAAAAAATCAACCCTCTTTTATATCCAACCAGGAGCATCTCATTTCTTTATCGGGTGATCACATTGCAGGCATATAAAGCGATAAGGCAGTCATTTTTGTTTCTTTCTTCTTCATTCATTTCATTCCACGACCGACCCGTTGAATTATGCACACGTTCTAATGAGGTAAGTCCCACGTTTCCCTTTTAAAGTTTTTTTAGTGCTCCTGATCACATGATAGTTAATCATCTGACCCTTTCATTATATAAGATGGGAGATCCCCCTTGTCTTTTTTCTCTTTCTTTCACCACAAGTTGATTCGTTTGCCGGCGATTGAAAGTAAATCTTTTCCATTTTCGTCTGGCGAAGATACTACAAGACGGTTACGTCGCGGAAGGGGGCAATTCTTTCGCAACCTAAGGTAAGTGCATTGCTCCCTTCTCGATCCGAGCAGTCATTGATTCGTTTCTAGAAATTAATTTTTTCACATATTTGCGAAAGAAACCCCATACTAACGTGGATGTGAGTCAACCAAATTTAAGGAAGAGAATTTCTCTTCTTTGGACTAAAATCTGAACGATTCTGGAGATGGCCAATCTGGAGGATGAACTCTCTGTTAAATCCTTCTCTGCGCTGCAGAAATAGGTGGAGGAATATTTGACTGAAGTAGACATATGTGTCAGTAAAATCCAACTCCAATCTTCTGAGGAAAAGGATTGGATTCAAATTGAGAAGGAGTCTCTTGCAGACACCCTTAGATTCCGAAGAGAATTAGAGCATCTTGAATTCAAGCTCCTCCTAGTGGCTATGGACTCTCTGAGTCTTCCTCCATGTTCCCCAGAAGTTGGAAGAGTTGAGGCCTCATTTACTGTAAAACCACCTCAAATTCAGATCACGGGACCCACCTTCGATGGATTGGACATGGAATCTAACCCTATAAGCTTCAAGGATTTCTTGTCATGTTTTGACAATTGTGTAGCTGGCATGGCTAATGATGCCGAAAGGCTGAATTTTTTTAAGTGTTCACTGCCTGGCACACCCCTGCTGTTGATTAATCATCTTTTCATCAGCAACAGAAATTATAAGGTGGCTCTTTCAGTCCTGAAGAGTGAGTACCTCGATGAAGATGAAATCATAGATAACATCTTCCAAGACATATTAGACTTTCCCTTTAAACAGGACAGATCCGTTACTGCCTTGGCTAACTACATATCCAAAGTAGCTTCCCTATTGGCTGAGTTGGAGGGCTCCTTCGACTTTTCTTTTTCAAACGACCTTTCTTCTGGGGCTCGGCTTATGGCTAAGATTTTCTTCATACGGTTCACTCAACAAAATACGGCCACGTAACGAAACCGGTAGGCACAATGATAATGGGTCATAGAATCTAGCGTTCTCGCTGAGGATCCGTCTCTTTGTAAAGGCGCTAGAGTTGCACTCAACAGCTGCTACACGAAGAGTGTCTGAGAGAGGACAGTATTTATATCCGAGAACCTTCTCTCATTTGTTGCCATGGTCACTCAGGGAACCATGCTCCTGAATTTTCTTTTGAATCGCCACATGGTTAGAATTACAGGACTGCAGTTCGAATCCTCCCTGGCGCAATCGACCCGGGTGAGTGTATCTAACCGGCACAGTTCATCGGAATCATCGTGCGACATAACCAAATTATCCACGTAAAACCGATTCTCCATCATGGATCTACAATTATCCATGGGAAACTAAACTGCATGGTATTTAAGGACATAATTTAATATAAATGGACTAGAGGCATACCCAAAAAGAATTGTGTTATATTTGAAGCAGCGTAGGCGACCTCCTCCTTTTAGGAAAAACAGAACTTATTCCTGTCCGATTCAAGCTTCAGACGGATCATTAAGAAGGGTTCCTTGATATCTGCTAACACGACGTGCTTATTAGCACGAAAGGTAAGTAACAAATCTAGTAGGTCACTAGTAAGATTTATTCCCTGGTAGGTAGTCTCGTTAAGGGAAGGAGAGTCACCAACTTTGAGGCTGCAGTTGAACACTGGCCGAATCTTAGTGGTGGAGGTAGGGTCCGATTCCAGGACAGGCCTGTGCGGAATCTAGACAAACTCTCCGAACCGTTGAGGGGGCACGAAAATCTCCTCTATAATTCCATTCCATTCCCTTTGTACATCACTTTCAGGAAAGAAATCACTTAGAGGGTCTTCATAGGTGCCCTGAGACTCCAGCACAAAACATGGTGAGCTGGGTTGACCTCAGCAATCGACGCAAGTACAGCATCGAAGGTAAGGCATTCTGAGTTCTTGTCCACAGAATTGGCAGTATGTAAAAAATACTGCACCTCACCGAAGGGGGCGAGTCCTATTGGGGTCAAAAATGCCTGTCCAAGCAAACAAGGAACCAGTTGAAGGCTCCCTAAATGTTGAATAACATCCAGCCCAATTATTCCATGAATTGGAATAAAATTTGTATCTCTGTCAAATCTTGCGGCTAAGGGATGTTTGAGGCGTTCAAATTCATCCAAAATAAAATCTAGATTCTCGATGTGTACCGAAATATCAATGTTTTCGTGTACCAACACCGTCAGGGAAAATGAACAACAGGATCCAATGCTAACCTCCAATGGTACCTCCTTAAAACGCCTGTCACAATCTCCAAGGATGGTAGTCAGCCTGATTTCACAATCATGTCCAATGGATTCCAAGTGATCGAGGGGGTGCAAGACCTTACTGGACAAATAAGTCCGCCCATTACCTGTGTCCAATAAACAGTTGACAGAAACACTTTTGTCACCCCTACCAAACCCCTTTAAATATTCATGATAACGTTGCCTCTTCTCCAATCTCTGCACGACACGTTCCAATATTCGCAGAGCCACTGCATGGTTGGAAGGAACACAAGAGATCTTATCGTCCTCCCATGGCAACTGAACATAATATTTGTTATCCTTGAATGAAATAGACTGTCGAAAGAGAGCATTCTGTTTTCACGCATTTTTTTTCTCTTTCTTGGGGATCGTGTGAAAAAAAGGATTAATGATTGCTCGAGAAGAGACGGATCGGCGTGCACTTACCTTGAATAATAACCAAGAAGAATTGTTGTTGTTATCCACTCTTTTTTTTAGTGCTCCGGATCATGTGATAGTTAATCATCTGATCCTTCCATTATGTAAGAGGGGAGATTCCATTCTATTTTTTTCTCTTTCTTTCACCACAAGTTGATTCGGTTGCCGGCGATTGAAAGTAAATCTTTTCCACTTTCGTCTGGCGAAGATACTGCAAGACAGTAACGTCGCGGAAGGGGGCAGTTCTTTCGCAACCTAATGTAAGTGCATTGCTCCCTTCTCGATCTGAGCAGTCATTGATTCTTTTCTGGGAATTAACTTTTTCACAAATAGTTAAAACCGCTGACTGTCATCTCTGCGGTCAAGTTTCAATCTTGGCTAGAAGTAGTTGCTAGTGTAGACGCATTGAAGAGTGATAAAAACATTGTAATGTATGTATTACATATGTATGTGTATGTGTGACATGATATATGTAATATTTTATATGTATGTGTATGTATTACATTGCATGTGTATGTATTACATTATATGTCTATGCATTACATATGTATGTGTATGTATTACATATGTATGTGTATGTATTACATTGTATGTGTATGTATTATATATATATGTGTATGTATTACATATGCATGTGTATGTATTACATTATATGTGTATGTATTACATATGCATGTGTATGTATTACATATGTATGTGTTTGTATTACATATGTATGTGTATGTATTACATATGTATGTGTTTGTATTACATTATATGTGTATGCATTACATATGCATGTGTATGTATTACATATGTATGTGTTTGTATTACATTATATGTGTATGTATTACATATGCATGTGTATGTATTACATATGTATGTGTTTGTATTACATTATATGTGTATGTATTATATATATATGTGTATGTATTACATATGTATGTGTATGTATTACATATGCATGTGTATGTATTACATTGTATATGTATGTATTATATATATATGTGTATGTATTACATATGTATGTGTATGTATTACATATGTATGTGTATGTATTACATTGTATGTGTATGTATTATATATATATATGTGTATGTATTACATATGTATGTGTATGTATTACATTATATGTGTATGTATTACATATGCATGTGTATGTATTACATATGTATGTGTTTGTATTACATATGCGTGTGCATGTATTACATTGTATGTGTATGTATTATATATGTGTATGTATTACATATGTATGTGTATGTATTAGATTATATGTGTATGTATTACATATGTATGTGTACGTATTACATATGTATGTGTATTTATTACATATGTATGTGTATGTATTGCATTGTATGTGTATATATTACATTATATGTGTATGTATTACATTATATGTGTATGTATTACATTATATGTGTATGTATTACATATGTATGTGTATGTATTGCATTGTATGTGTATTATTTTATAAATGTGTGTATGTATTACATTGTATGTGTCGTGTATTACACTTTTGTGGATGAGTATAAATGCACTTTTCTTTTGGGTTGAGCATACTGGGAGGAACAATAACAAAATGCCGCTAGCGTATAAAGCAATGCTCTTTGTGTAAACAAATAAAGTTTAAGGGTTAGGGCGATATTTAATCATTGTAATTTGGCATATCCATCTTAACAGCAGACAAATAGCGTAGGAGTTAGAAGCGCTGACTGTCACGTAGGCGGTCAGGTTTCAATCCCGGCTTGAGGTAATTGCTAGTCTATTACGAGGTGGGTGGTATTTTTGAAGTACCAAATTTGCGCGTATGTTTCGTTGTTCTTATTTAGATGACGACTTATATATTTGTTGTTGTTCATGTTGTAAGTGTTGTGAGATGATCATATTATATATATATATTCATTGTGGAGATAGCATATTGTTGAGAGATGGAGACATTGGTGAGATATAGAGACAGAGAGCAAGAGAGAGACAATTCTGTATATATGAGAGGCAGGATACATATAAAGAGAAAGACAGTTCTTATATATATAATAGACAGTGTACATGTTACTACAATAGCCAACGGCATGTAATACACAATGAGAGTAGATTTGATATATATAGATAGATAGACCGATAGTTTGACATTTATACTTTTGACAGTTATGTGAACGGGAGTGTTTCTATAACATTTATACTTTGACGCATACTTTCTAACACATATTTTTCATCAAGGTTCTTATCACATAAATGGACAATACCTGTTCTGTTGAATAACAACACGATGACGCAGATACAAAAACACATGATGACGTCCTTTATTTCATGACCGGTCCTTATTTCGCTCGAGGAATTCAAAGTTTCTTTACATGGCTTTACTTTCGCTTCCAAGGTTTGGTGTCAGCAGCTGTCTCTGACCTCTCTCTCTCTCTCTCTCTCTCTCTCGGCTCTACTCGGATCTTCACTCCTCTTTCCCCCTGACTGCATCTAAAACTCTACCTATATTGAGAACTCGTCACGTCATCACATGATTAAACATGTGCTCATCGAGCCGTTGCCTTGACATGAGTCACGTTGCAAAACATGCCACACTAACATGACCCCGAGTTCAGTAACCCATTTTTCGAGTAACCTCTTTAAAAAATATGTTTACAATTTCAATTGACGATTAAATTCCTTATTTTGATTTTGATTTTCACAGAAACAAATTTCATCATTACATTCCATTTCCAATAAACAGAAATCTAACTATTTTGTGTGAGCTAAACAATTGCGATTCCACATTCCTTATTTTCAATAGCATTCTGTATTTATTTAAACTTATGATTGGAATTCGCAATTCCAAATCTATCTTAGCAAGTTCGAATCCTTGACTATCCTATTTCATATTTACTCACTTATAAGAACAGGCTTCTGTTATTGTAACAAGTCTAGCTCATTTATGCTGTGATAAAGCGAAAATATCTCTCTGTGTATGACTCTCTATATATTGCATTCTCTTGTCTGAAATTAATTAATAGATCTATATGCATCAATATATATTTTCTATTATGAATATCTTTTCCTCTTGTATCTACCTGTCGAGCTTTTTATTAAATCGTCTCATTGCAGCAGCGTTTTTTTTCTCCTGGTCATGTTTCATTGAACAGTAGGGATAATTCCTGTTTGTTTCTCTTACCATCCGTTTTGTTGCATTTCGCGGGCCAATGTTCGAACGTTCTGTTCGAGTGTAAGAAGGAATTTGAAATAGTCGCGAACGTTTTTAACTTCCATCACTCGTCTTCAATCGAGTGACGAATTTTTAAAAATCGTTTAGTGAATTCATTGAAAAAGTCGATTAAAATCGTTTAAAATACTTACGCCTGATTGGGAGGCGAAAGTTATACTGTCAGATGGCTAAAATGGCAATGTTTTATTAATTAATATATTTCTAAATTCGTTTTTAGGGTATGTCATATGCTACAACGTATTGGTATGTGGACTCTCAGCGATCCCATTATGGACATCTCCTTTATCACATACGAGTCAAAACTCGGACCCCAATGTTACCTGTGCTCGTTCTTTGCAGGGGACTCAGTCGATTTGGTCGAAATCACTTCACCTTCGGGTTGATAGGTCGCTGCTTCGTCGGTCTGCCACGCTAGAAATGAATCAATTATATGCACATGAAAGAAAGACATTTCTATTCTACAGGTTAATTCAAGATAGATGTACAAAATATAACTTATATACAATTTTTCTACCGTACCTCTCAACCCAAGACTGTAATAATAAACAAAGTCTCTGACAGCATAGATATAGCACTATCCCACGATACTAGCGCACAAGTCCGTGTATTTGGTGACGTCAATGTCCACCACAGTAATTGGCTTGAATTCTCTACTTACACAGACGTAGCTGGTAGCACAACACGTAACTTCTCTACATCTCATTCCCTATCACAGACGGTTACACTTCCGAAACGTTTCCCAGACCAGCAAAATCAGCATGCCTCACTTCTAGATCTGTTTCTGACCACAATTCGCGATGATTGTATAACGCTGTGATAATGGTAGAAATCGCCCTTAATTTTCGACCCCAAACTGAAGATCCACTGCTCAAAACACCGAGGTATTACAAAAAAGAATGACTGGGAAGCCATCGGGGATCTCATCAGAGATGCTTCCTGAGGAAATATATTTTCTCTTCCAGCTGAACAGTGCGCAAATGACACCACTGAATGGTTGAACACTGCAATTGAAGCACATGTTCCCACACAGAAATTCTATAGCAAGCTCCACTCTCAGCAAGTGTTTACTTCTACTTGTGCAGCTACCATTGCTCAAAGGCAGCATGCGTACCGTAAATTCAACCGACATAAGTCCAGTTCAAATAGACAGAAGTATATAGAAGCTAAAAGTAATTGTAAGAGAGAAATAGCGACAACAAAGAGAGAATACATTGAAACCACGAGAAAACGAATCGAAGTAAAGAAATTAGGAACTCATGATTTTTGGAAAATCTACAACAGTGTAGTAAATAATGGGCAGTTAACGATTCCCTCACTATCAAACGATCATGAGGTTCTTTGCACGGCACCCGAGAATGGTATCCTGCTCACCAGTCGGTTTGCCTCACACTTTACATTGGACCCGGCACACCACTGCCTCCCTCCCTGACTTTCCTTTGGCACAGACGCCACACTAGATGATTTAAAAATCACCCCCTTCTCAGGTACATGGTATCATAAAAAAGCTAGACCCCTCAAAAGCATGTGCACCCAAACTCATCCCGGCTGTGCTATTAAAAAATGCTCCGCTGATGTTGCTGCAGTTCTCTCCAAACTTTACAACAAATGCCTTAACGAATCTTGCTTTCCTGACTGCTGGAAACCACTTCTGTTTTATCAGTTTTTAAGAATTCTGGCGAAAGAACTCACCCATTAAATTATCGCCCCATTAGCCTTCTCCCGCTTCACGCCAAAATATTTGAGTCCTTTATTAATCAAGCTATAGTCCATTACCTTACAGCTGCTAAACTCCTGACCGACAATCAATATGGATTTAGGCAAGCACGTTTCACAGCAGATATCCTAATTGTAATATCTGGATGTATATACCGTTTGCTGGATAAAACTGGGAAGGGTAGAGCGGTAGATATTGATATATCAAAGGTTTTGACAGAGTATGGCACGATGGTATTCTAAGGAAGATTTGATCATATGGTATCACTGGAGGAATACATAATGTAATTAATTCCTTCGTAAGTAAGAGAAAAATCCAGGTTGTCTTCGACGGTGGTACTTCTAAACTATGATATAAATGCAGGCGTACCTCAGGGGTATATCCTTGAAACTTTATTATTCATGATATTTATAAATAACCTGCCTGATAATATTGTTTCGGAGATTAATATATTTGCTTATGACAGCTCTCTCTATAACAGGCAGGAGGGAAAACAAATGAACACATATCTAAGGAAATGGAAGAAACATTAGGGGTGACCCCCAATCTGTAGTGGAATGAGGACAGAAATAAATGGTCACATGCATGGATTACTGTTGCTAATTTGGGCTGGTGCATCTGCTACTTGTTTCTCAATCCTTGACAAGGTTCAAAAGAGAGTCGCCACTCTGATAGGTCCTAAACTGTCATCTAAGCTTCAGCCTCTGTCCCATCGACGAAATGTTTCATCCCTCTGCCTGTTTTATAACTACATTAATGCTGAATACAAGCGAATTACAAGCACTTGTACCTCCTCGACGTGAATAACAACGACAAACCCGAAAAGCAGCTAAATTCCACCTCTTCACAGTAGAGATCTCTAAGTATAAGACAGCCTTCTACTCACAAAGTTTCTTCCCCAGAACTGCTAGATTGGAACGCCCTTCCGGGATTTTGCTTTCCCAACTGTACTGACATCCAGAAGTTCAAGTGTAATGTAAACAGACATCTTGATACTCATCTTCCTTCATAATACACCTGCAACTTATGTTCTCGATAGTAGACTCCTACTACAAAGTGGCACTGTGCCTCGGTTAGGGTGAAAATTGAATAATAAAAAAAAATGGTCAGATGCTTATTTTTACAAAACTCGACCGAGTTCTAATTAGATTTAATTACTCTCAGTTTTGCAGGTCAGGAAAACAGGGTGGCGACGACATTTTAATTAGTATTAGATTACTCTAAAATCTCAGCTCCAACTGCTCTTTATAATTTCGGCAAGCGTATTATACTGAATGGCGCTCAGAGGTTGAAGGAAAACAAAGGAAAAGTAAACAACAACAATTGCTCCTGAGGACAATCGGATGCCCGATAGAAAGCGCTTGAGAAAAATATGGCCGACCGACAACTTCTGGGTGCCATTCTGTATAATAGGCTTGCCAAAATTAAAAGGATCGCTCGCCAAATAGAAAAGATATCCAAGAAGATAGGAAAAAGGAATGACTATGTTGTGTTCAATCAAACGTGCCTATATATATATATATATATATATATATATATATATATATATATATATAATATATATATATATATATTATATATATATTTGTGTGTATGTGTGAGTTTGTGTGTATTTATAAACACAAATTTATATGTATATATATATATATATATATATATATATGTGTGTGTGTATATATATATATATATGTGTGTAGAAGTTAGAAAAGCATTTCATCCAAGGCATGAAAATTGTTAAACAAAATATGTTTACTATAGGCTTTAAAAATAAAGGTACAAGATTGAATTTGAAATTTATTTATCTTCAAAGTGTACTTTTATAAATATTACAAAGTAAGGTATAAAAATTTAATACCTTACTTTGTAAAAGAATTTTCAAAATGAATCGTGTACCTTTATTTTTAAAGCCTATAGTAAAAAGCATTTTGTTTAAAAATTTTCATGCCTTGGACGAAATGCTTTTCTAACTGGTATCGTATCTTTTTAAGATTATATTTTATTTAATTTATTAATTTGTATTTAAAAAAAGATGAATGTGGTTTTGTATGTATTTATAGAAACTCTCCTACTCTCTATTTCAGATTGTATTTCTCCTCACACCACAACTCATTTTTGCAACTCCCTCTTTGTATTATTACAGGTATGAATAGTTTCTCTGTTTCAGTTTGTAATTCTCCTCACACCGCAACTCTTTCTTTGCAACTCCCTCTTTGTCATACATGTCTGAATAATGGGAACATCTGAATTTTTTAACAAAAACTTAAAAATAACTTTTTTAGATTATTTTTTTAAAACTTTCAGAATAGAAACTCTTTACAATTTAATAAGGAACTTATTTCATATAGGTTTCATTAAACTATTATGTAGATAACGAGAAAAATAGAGATGAAAATTTCAAGAGGTGTCTATAACTGGTTACGCTCAATAGTTGTCCTCGCTAGCGAAAGACTTGTTATTGTTATTCTATTATTATTATTATTATTATTATTATTATTATTATTATTATTATTATTATTATTATTATTATTATTATTATTTAACACATTTTCATTTTGTGTCCTGCGCTTTCGCGAGAGGACTAATATATATATATATACTGTTTCAGTTTGTAATTCTCCTCACACCGCAACTCTTTTTTTGCAACTCCCTCTTTGTCATAAATGTCTGAATAATGGGAACATCTGATTTTTTTTAACAAAAACTTAAAAATAATTTTTTTTAGATTATTTTTTTAAACTTTCAGAATAGAAAATCTTTACAATTTAATAAGGAACATATTTCATATAGGTTTCATTAAAAAATATTCAGTAGATAACGAGAAAAATAGACATGAAAATTTCAAAAGGTGTGTATAACTGGTTACGTTCAATAGTTGTCCTGGCTATCGAAAGACTTGTTATTGTTATTCTATTATTATTATTTAAAACATTTGCATTTTGTGTCCTGCGCTTTCGCGCGAGGACTAATATATATATATATATATATATATATATATATATATATATATATATATATATATATATATATACATTATATATATATACACACATTATATATATATATACATAATATATATATGTATATATATATATATATATATATTATACATTTAGTAGGATTCTAGACAAGACAAAATCATATATTGGTATATATGAATACATTTGCCGATGTAATAAAGACAACAAATCAATCGCGGAAAGTGTTATAACCTTTTTGTACCTCGGTATTTCGAAGCCTACGCCTTCTCATCAGAAGAAAGACTAGGGAGCTAGGTTGCTAGTTATTCAGTGCGAGATCTAGCTACGAGCAGTATTATTGGCGGGATATTAAGTTATCTGGGATATAGGCGACTGATAGACGAGAGGTATGCAGGTCATCTCGGAGGGGTAAATTAATTCGGGTGAATTAAAGCCGTATTGAAAACTTAAAAGAAATGTTAAATTATAAAGAATTTTTTAATTATAAAGAATATGCCAGATGAGGAATATGGAGATAATATAATATGGGGAATCCTGACGATTTAGAAGAAAAACCAAAACGGGAGGGCTCTGTATTGTAGGATCGAATACATATTCAATGGCCAATACGTTTCGTGATTTTTATTTGTTCGATTATTTTCGATTTTGTTGGGGTATGTGCAATTGGACAAGAAAATATTAAAACGGAACGAAATTAAGACTACCCCAAAACATAGCACTTTCGACAAACTTTACCAAAGTTAATGATTAAAATCATGTAACAGAGACGGATTGATCAACGTTAGTATTTCTTTATTTAATGTCGTTCCTTTGCATCCTACTGTTAATAATTAGCCGTGTATTGCCTATTCAACATAGTTGATATACTAGAGAATCCAACTTCATCAAAGTTCAAAATAAACAGCTAAATTTAAATGAAGAAAAGTATGGCTTAAAGATAACCTGAAGTCTGCACATTCCTGCATATGCCATTGCTGAAGAAAACATTGATCCTATCAATTATGACAGAATATTGGCTCTGAATCAAGTTGTCATTGCTATTAGCATATCTCATAATGAATTGAGAATATTTTGCCCAACGGATTTGGCATGAATATTGTTTCGGCTTCTTCTGAAATGTTATCCAAAAAAAACACTGAAGCCAAATTATTGTTTAAAACAATAGTTCTGGATAAACGTGAGTTTCAAAACCTTGAGCCAGAGACAATGAAAAATATATTCTTCTCTCTGTTTACGGGGGAAAAAACAGTCGAGGTATAAATCAAGAGTGCTAGTCATTTATATAAGGTAATTTTAAAAAACATAGTCTGTCTAAGAAGCAAAAATTGACCAGATAATTACTTAAACGTCATTTATGTCTGATGGACACTTTCATGGCAATAACCTTAATAGATTTCTCCCAATATTATCAAAGAGGCAAAGAGAGAACGATCATTTTTTTGGAGACGATTTCAATCTAATTTATAAAACTCACGATGGCTGTTCGTCTGTCACCATATATTTAAACTCTATCTCCTCTGAAACTAACAGTCGACGAGCAGCGCTAAGGCTCTCAAATGAATTAATATTTTATGAACTGTTTTTTTATGAGTATTTTGCCGGTATAAATAGATTTTTTTAAGGGTCAAAAAGGGTTAAAAAAAATTTTTAAGTTATACATTTTTTACATTCATCTTAGTTTACTTTTAGTCAGTTGATATGCGTGTCACGTTGGTACAGTAGTAACGTTACCAGCTTTGAATGTTACAGTGTCGCTTTCGGTTTCGATGTTAGCTAATGGCACTGACTATTTTTTTTTATATTTTACTTTTGAAATCACTACTCTATAATAATATATACGAATGCTGGACAAATAAAAATATCATATTTAAGTGTACTTTACGATCGGGCAAAGACGGACCCCGGCTAGTTACAATTAAAGTTAACTCACGACACGAGAGAATAAAACATTTCTTTTGAATTACTTTACAGCCACATTTGCTTCTAGCGATCTTGTTATGTTAACCATTGCATTGTTACTGATTTTCACTTTAGTTATAGCCCGATCCAAACAGCGTTCTAAAGAGAAGATGAAATTAAAGGTTATCACAGAGTACACGACGAATATTCGATATGTTATCGAACTTATTGCTCGGTATATACGATATATTGCTCGCATATACGACACATATATTGTTCGTATATACGGCGAGTATATTGCTCAGTATATACGACATGTTATCAAATTATGCTCAGTATATAAGTCAATAATGAGTATAGTCGAGTATTTTTACTAGTCTGAAATAATTTCTTCCATTAATTACATCATCTATTCTATATACAGGGTGGCTTACTTAAACGTAGCCCAAAATGTAGTAGAGAGGAGAACAATCTTTTATTGTTTAAATTACCTATAGTGTTATAAAAGATGCTGGAAGTGCTCTCCGTTGTAATCTATGCATTTCTGGTCACGTTTAACAACGTTTGCAGATACTGTCTGTAGATCTCTGGTGATTTTCCTGGAAGCGTTGGTAAGGCTTTCCTTTATGTGGTCTAACTTGTGAGGATTATTTACATAAACCTATTGTTTTAAAGTTCCTCAAAGATAAAAATCACATGATTACAAGTCCGGAGAACGTGGTGGCCATAACTATTTGGCTATAGTTCACTCTTCCGTAAACATGTCATGAACTCGTGTCACTGATCTGTGAGACGTGTGGCATGTAGCACCATCTTGTTGGCAAAAGAATTGCATTTTATCTTGTGGAGTCAGTTGGGTGGTAAGAGAATAATTAGAGAGATCGTGCTATTTTTAAATGGGTCGCCCTATACTTAAGATTTCAGAAGTCTAGTTACAATTATTAACTGCGAAAATGTAGTAAATGAGTTCTGACAGCTCAGCACATACCCCACCAAAGTAATATAAATGTTATATTTCACACAGAAATTTTATTCGAGAGTAGTCATTACTTTTGTTATGTGATGACTAGGGCTATGACAACAGCATATTATTTTCCTTGTTTTGACTCCCAGATATATATCTATTGATATCTTGTAACTTTTTTATGTAGAGTGGCGTGGTTCTAGGTTGATTAATTTTGTCTACCTGTGTCGGATATATACTCGAGTGTACAAACAAAAGGAAGAATATTCTGTTGTTCTAGCCATGGTGATGACTCATTAGTATATTATATATACACACATATATGCACATATATATTGAAATATATGTGTATATATAGTAACCAAAGGATTTAATGTACAATGCACAATAAACCTACACAGATAGTAAAAGGACATGTGACGCAATTACAATGAGTGGAGGATAGAAATTCCAAGTATAACTTATCACATTAATAAAAAAAATCGGAAAGAATAATATTTTGTAGGTCATGTAATTTCTAAGCAAAATGCTTTTCAGCAAAACGAGATGAAAGAGCCAGATTTATAATTATAGAAAATTTCAAGATTTGATAGTTCAGTTGCCGATACCCGGGAATCTGTTAAGAATAGCTAAGTGCCTAATTTTCACCATAGATTCTGTTTCCTCTGGATCATTTCACACTTATTTTGTTGGCTAAACCTCTAAAGATTGAACTACTTGTTTATTATTTGTATATATATATATATATATGTATATATATACATATATACATATATATAACGGAATATATATATATATATATATATAACTATTTAATTTATTCACATAACATTAATATACGAAAGTATAGATTTATGCGTAAACTTTAAGTATTTACTTCAAAAGTGCTCAACACGTAGGTAGAGCTAGTTAGTAATTTATAAAATATATATGGCGATTAAGCTACACTGAATATTCGGCGTTTCATCCACTCTAGGACTCCTCAGGCTTATGCGCATAAGCCTGAAGAGTCCTAGAGTGGATGAAACGCCGAATATTCAGTGTAGCTAAATCGCCATATATATATATATATATATATATATATATATATATATATATATATATATATATATATATATATATATACATATATATATATAATTATTTCCACAGGAAAACAATGCCGCAGCCTACAAGAACCATGGCAACCATGACTGTCATGGCTCTTCTAGGCGGAGACGTAACGTAATGTACAAGGATGATCTGAATCCGTTTGTAATTAGCAAAACGAACTAGAAACGCCAATAAACATAAGCAGAATTTTCAGCAATGATATTCCAATAAAATTCGGTATGGATAAGTGCGAACTAATCATCATGAGAATTAGAAAACTGGAACCTACCCAAGAAAACGGAATTGAGAGCACTCAGTTAACATTACAGCTACAATTATGTGGAAGTTCTGGAAGCAGAACGCATCAATGCAACGGAAATGAAAAGGACAATTGGAAAGGACTATCTCAGAAGGATTGGAAAACTCTTAGAAACAAAACTATACAATAGAAATTAATAAAAGGCGGAAAAAAACGTGCAGTGCAACATATAAGTTAATCTATGTTGATCCCATCCCCCCCCCAAAAAAAAAGACAAAGACATCTCGTCTAGAAGATCAAGAAACTCATGACTATGCACAATGCACTACACCCAAAGAATGATACTGACCAACTCTACGTGAAAAGGAAATCCGCGCGAAGAGGACTGTGTAAATGACACGAAAAGTAATTAGAAAAATATATAACGTAAAATGCCGAAAGAATAATTGCTACAGCAAGAGACACTGAAAAAAAAAGAAGCGGGGGGAGGGTAAGACGTGACATGTAAAATGGGAAGAGACATCCCGAGACGGATCATTCATAAAGGTAACAAAAAAATAAGATTAACGAAACCACTCGGATATGGTTACAAAAATGGAAACGTAAACAAAGCAACTGAATCCCTAGATGCACAATATAACGCGATTAGAACCAATCAGATCAAAGCAAGAATCAACAAGACGCAAGAAAACAATAAATTCAGGCCCTTTGGATAAAGCGACGAAACAAGGAACTACATCATAAGCGAATGCTATAAATCTGCTGTGAACGAATATAAAAATAGACACGATCAAGTGAGGAAGGCAAACTGAAAATGAGCTACACTGAGAATTATACGAACAATTGCATCTTGAATACTCGCATAAATGATACAAGCACAAAGCAGCAGCAGCATTATTTGAAATTGAAAGTCCTATAGGACAAGGACATTAAAGCATATAAGCCCATCGAAGCAAGAAGCCCAGAAGCCATAATAATTAACAAAGTGGTAACGTCCTACCAAATTATAGATTTTGCCGTTCTAGTAGTGAAAGTGAAGATCAAGAAAACAGAGAAGCAGAGCAAATACACAGAGCGTGCTAGGGAGCTGAACGAGATACGGAAGATGACAAACATTAAGATAACACTAATAACAGTATAAGCGCTAGTAACAATACCGAACACTTTGAAAAAAGAATGCGAGAGATCGTCATAAGAGGGATGGCTGAAAAGATACAACGGATAACAATAATGGAAAAGGCTGAAATATAACGAAACACCCTTGAATGCATAGACTAACACGCATGAGCTACAGGCACAGGCCGGATTTATAAAAACTGCTATAGGTGTAAAACACAAAGAAAGCTCACATAGAAACTGTACAGAGAAAGCTTTGATCTTAACCTATTGATCTTAACCTATTGTTTTTAACCTATTGATCTTAACCTATTGAGTGAATAATAATGATAATAATAATAATAATAATAATAATAATAATAATAATAACAACAACGATAATAACAATAATAATAATAACAACAGCAACAATAATAATAATAACAACAACAAAAATAATAATAATAATAATAACAACAACAAAAATAATAATAATAATAATAATAATAATAATAATAACAACAACAAAAATAATAATAATAATAATAATAATAATAATAATAACAACAACAACAACAACAAAAATAATAATAATAGTTTACACTTAGTGGGGTTTAATACTAATAGCATGCTTACATCTAGTGATGTTTAACGGCGTTTCATTGCCAAAATTGGCTTTTAACCTTGTGCGAGCAATTCTTAGAGGTATCATTATATACATACCAGGGAAGGAATACCTTAAACTGAGCATTACATGCATAATTGGAATATGACTGTTTGAACAATACAAAATTGAAGACGACGTAAATTAGATCGAAACATCAAAAGCAGAAAATACAGCAGGAAATAAACAATGGAGCAGATCAAGAGATTGCACATGTAGAGAACTTGCAAAACTTGAACGCTGACAAACATGGAGACCGAAATCTATGAAACAACGTGACTAATGGAAAATGAGGCAGCTCGAATAGAAAACGTCATACAACTTAAAAAAGTAAAGCGTGAATGGTTCCCTGTGAGTGCACAAGGAACGAGGCATAAAAAAATTATTAAATTCAGTATTTGCCCCCCCCTCCCATTTAGCCCTCAAATTTCAAGCGGACGGAAAATCCTGGTCAAAATGGACAAACGGTGCAGTTTTAGACCTTAACATCTAGAAATTTGAGTTCTTCAAAAAAAGAAGAGACTAAGTCCATCATTTGCGCCGCCCCATTTAGCCCCAAATTCTTCAAGGCCTTAATATATTGGAATTTGAGTTCAGCACCACACAAAACTGCTAAATATACATATACAGAAAATTTTGGACAAATATGGAAAAATAGTTCCAAAAGTGGACTGTTTTTATAAGCCCTAAAAGACCCTTTGGGGCACACCCCAGAGGTATCGTAAAGTATCGACAAATAAAATTATATAGAAATCAGTTAGTTACAACTTTTCAGAAAGTTTTATAAAAATCCAAGGCACCAATTTTTTTTAAAAAACACATAAATGTCAATTTTAGCCATTTTAACCCGAAATGCACCCCTGACGGCAACCGTAGTTTTCTTGGAAAATCCGTTCTGTTACTTTTTTATTCATATTATATCTAATGTTTGTGCAAAATTTCAAAACATTCCCAGGCGTGGTTATTGAGGAAAGTGCGGAGAGACGAGCGGACGAACAGACGAACGGACGAAGAGACAAGGGTGAATTTGCAGGTCCACTCTTCTTTTGTCGGGGACCAAAAAAAGAAACACAACTCCTATTTCAAAGGAACCAAGAGTGGAATAAATGAAAATCAGAAACAGAATAGGTGAACACTCTCCTCTCATATATCCCAACAGATACTTTTTTATATAAATGATAATTAGCTTAATAAATGAAGCTGCCAAGACAGCAGTGGAAGATGCACTTAGAAAGGAAAATGGACCAGCAAAACCTGAGTGAAAATTCAGGCTAGGACACTTGAATCAACTAACTTTAAGTTAAATCGATAAACAATACAAAAAATCAATAGAAAAAAGAATGGAAAGGGAAAATGTGACTTGCACGGAGAGGCTAAATACGAAACATGAAAAAGTAAAGTAAAATATAGCAGCGAAAGAAAGAAATATGATGACGATACAGGTACACACCTTAATACATTAGCGGCCACAATCTGGAACAGCTAAGTTTTTTTCAATTTCTCCAGAACATTCGGGGGGGGGTTACAACTAAACTTACACAAATTTAACATATCTCTTATGTTGATACACTGTATTAATTACACTTCATTATAAAGGATAGAAAAAATTATGAGCATTTAAATTTAACTACATGCCTATCATGACATCAAAGCGTCTCGTAAAACAGTATCAAGACTCCTTAATGAAATTAGTATGTTTGTGAGATCACCAGCAAATAAACCGTTGATAAACAAGAACAAGAAACTCAGATAAGGCTTTGCTCAAGAGCATGTGTTGTGGACAGATGATCAGTGGCAAAATGTGTTTTTTTTTTCTGGTGAAAGTAAGTTTAATGTATATGGATCTGACAGGAAGAAAGTTATAAGGAGGTTTGCTGGCGAAAGAGTTAATAATAAATACACGAACAAACCGGTTCAGTTTGGCGGGGTTAGCGTAATGGTGTTTGGAATGATTTATTGGGAAAGCCACACTGATCTTGTCCGTCTAAACACAAGAGTTAATGGAACAATATACAAGAACTTGTTGATAGATAATGTCATCCCAATACCTCGAAATTCTGAGTGTGAAAAACATATTTTCATGCAGGATAACACCTCTGCTACAAGAATAAGCTTGTAATTAAATTTTTGAACGAAAAAAAAATGGATGTTTTGGATTGGCCTCCTCAAAGTCAGAACATTGAAAACCTATGGTCTACTTTGGAGAACCGTGTGAGTAAATGAAACTCTATCAATACTGAAAATGTGTGGCTTAAACTTAAAGAAGAATGGGCGAAACTTTGATGTGATGAATGTCGTTATCTCATTTAATTTTGCAGTAGAAGGTTCGCTGCAGTTATAGAAAATAAAGGTTTGTTCACTAGATATTAAATGTATGTCCACCAATTTTGGTATGTTTCAATGTTATTATTTATAAATTTATTTCCTTTTTCCTACGGTTTGGACCACTTTAATAAAAAAAAAAGATAGAAATGCTTATAATTTCTTTCTTTCTTTTATAATGACGTATAAATAATACAGTGTATCAACATACGAGATATGTTTAATGTGTGTAAGTTTAGTTGCAATCTCCTCCGAATGTTCTGGAGAAACTGAAAAAACAAAAAATTAAACCGTCCCAGATTTTAGGCCGCTAGTGTAGTGCAAGCAAAGCGATAACTTTGAAAACATCGAAAGCAAATTTCATCAAAATGTAAACGAAAGAGAAACAAAAAACAGAAACAACCGAACACGACAAAAACAAAACTCTACTGGAGCCAGATATGAACAAACGGACAAGATCAAAATATAAATGCCAAATGGCTGAAAGACATGAGAGAAGAGTTACGGTCAATCGAAAGAGGGACAACGTATAGATCAGGAAGTACATTTTCGAAACAACTAACAAAAATGATAAACTGGAGAGCAGCATGTCACGACGAAAAAACAATTCACAACGCTGCATGAAGGGCTAATTCAAAACCTAAAGAAATGTATCATCGACGCACACGTGAAATAACGGAAGAGCAAAGGTATTAGCATACTCATACTAAAAGCATAGAAAAATAGAATCACTCCCAGCCGCTACATGCCTATATTAATCATGTGACAAATCTAACCAGTACAACTCAGAGAAAATATTACCGCTTCCTAAATAATCGATAACCACTCCCAATATACTGGCAGGAAACTAAAAATAAAAAGACACATAATCCACTGAAGATGGACAAAAAGATACCGACGGAGGTAAAAAAAAAAATCAATCGAAAAATATATTTAAAGTAAAACAAGGCCGATAGCCATTAGTTGCGTGCTCTCGTGTAATAACTCCCAATATACTGACAGGAAACTAAAAATAAATATGCGTAAATGTCGGAGTGGCATGAAATTCTTTATTATAAACTAAAATGACCGAAAAATGGGATGAAATGACTTAAATAAATAAAAAGTTAATAGCTTAGAATGATTTAATGAACTTAAGGATGAATTGGATGACCTTAAGAATGACTTGAATGCTTAAAAATAACTGGAATCCTTCAAAACCACTTGAATGATCTGGAAAATGACCTGAATGGCTTTGAGACTTACTGGTTGTAAAGGGAGTGGTCATTTTGCATTAAATTAATACAGAAAAGTGATCCACCACTTTATATCACAATAAGTACAACATGTAGTAAGCATAGACACTACACTTTGATCTTGGCCAAAAGGCCAAGAAAATGGTATTTATTTGCTCCCCGCACCGAGCAAATTAGGCACAAGGTCGATTTTTTATGTGAGGAGTGAAAGGGAAACGGGGACCAACTCCCCGGGGAGTAGGGGAGCTGGATAGTGACAATTGGTATGAATGGTTGCCCCTACATTGATCAAGGTCTTATATGTGGGCTGCCCCCACGTATGGTCTTTGCTTTTACTATCTGCCGGAACAGATATTACACTTTGATCTTGGCCAAAAGTCCAAGAAAAGCTTAAAAAGCTAAGAACAGCATCTATTAACAACACACCTTTGATCTTAACCAAAAATGGCAAGCACAAAATTGTTACGGACAAACCGACCGACCGACTGACCGACCGATGGAGTGACTTATAGAGTCGGTTGCATGCGACTAAAAATCAGAAGCTCTAATTTATTAATAGGAAACATTTAAAAAAGGTTTACAGGCTTACGAAAATGTTAAAAAAAACAGCATATAAATAAAAGATAAAATATAGAGAATTAAAGAAGTAAAAACAGGGGAAACATGACAATTATCCGTTTAAAAACAACAAAAGTGATTTATTACAAAATAATTTTATCTTGAATTTAAAATGGGCCTTTTTAAAACAACAAGAAAACCCAATTTGTTAAAAGAATATATTTAAAAATATTTATGGGTTTAAACAACATATGGCAAGGATCGACTACCAGAAAGCATACGACAGAATTTTTCAAACATGGATAATAGAATGCTAAAAGTATGAGCAATACAGCAGACAAAATCATTAATTTGTTTAAAAAACAAACAAAAAACAATAACATGACGGCTTGAACTCATAGCTGATGAACAGCAGATAAATACAAAAATATATCTTCTAAAGAGATTCTTTATCACTATTACTCTTCATCATAGCCACGACACGTCTTAATAATACACTCAGAAAATTCGAAGCCGTATACAAGTTTACTAATACCGATGAACAAATGAACCAACTAATGTGTATAAACGATTTGAAACTCATTGCAAGAAACTAAATTGTACTAGTGGCGCTAAAAACAAACGGATTCTTCAGTCAAGATATCTGAATTGAATTGGGCAAGCGATTACTGATCGTTATGAAAAGCGGGGAACTGAAGTCAATGAAAAGTATGGGACTACCGAACAAAGCCGAGATTAGGATACTACACGATACCTATGCCAAAATTATTTGAGAAATTTTGAAAGTAGACACCATGAAATCACCTGAAACGACTACGAAAATTGTAGCGGATTACATATAAAGAACGAAAAACTTCTAGAAAGTAAATTATATAGATAAAACCTAATATATGGTATAAACTTATAAACAATATCACTAGTAAGATAATCTAGACCGTCCATATGCTGGACCAAAGAAGATAAGATAGTTCGACCAGAAGACCGGGAACAGTTTTAACATGACCAATGCACTACAACTAAGGGATGATCTTTACTGACTCTACACTAAAAGATACATGAGGAGTACTGGTTTGTATGGAAGACTGTGAATGACAGGAAAGAATAACTAACAAATACATACTACAGAACACAGAGATTAATAAGCGAACTAGAGAGACAGTAAATAAAAGATCAAAATAGAAAAGAGAGAGGCAAAGGATAAGATGGAAATACAAAAATGGGAATAGAGACAATTACATGGACGATACATAAAGATGATAAAAGATGGGACTGACGAAAACGCTTGGACAAAGGCAGGAAAAGGACATATAGAAACTGGAGCTTGTAAAAACGTACAAGGTAATCCGATTAGAACAAACTGTATCAAAATATAAATACATACACGATCGAATGGGGAAAGCAGTACACTGAGAACTATGCAAACAACTGCATCTTGAACACCCAGGCAAATAATACAAGCACAAACCGGCAGCAGTACTTAAAAACGGAAACCACAAAATCCTATGAAACATGAATTTACAAACAGAAAAACCCTGCAACTTCTCTCCCAGAGAAGAGCCTTTCCTTGTTTTATCGTTATTTCCATGGCAGGTGATCGTCTGAACTCCAATCCTTGGTCCCCCCCTCGCCAATCTTTCACGAAAAACGCCCGTCTAGCTGAATCCACTGTGAAAAATTTCCCCCACTCTATATCTGTGCCTAAATCAAAACGCGGATTCCATGAACAAAGCTTTTTTCTTAGAACTGCACGCCTGTGGAACTCTGTTCCGTCTGCCTGCTTCCCACCGGACTACAACTTGGATGTCTTCAAGTCCAACGTTAACAAATTCCTAATGAACCGCCCCCTTAAGTAAACACTTCATCAAATCTCCACACTAACGTAATGTACTTGCAATAATCCTTATCCCTGAGTGGCTTCCGGGCATTGATAAGTGGTGATCACTGTGTAAAAATACAAAAACAAAACGAACTAAGCAAGATCGTATGCCGTAGTAATTAATAAGATTCAGCTAGATCGTCGATTTTGCTACACATAGTAGTTATCTAAGAGACAGAGAAGAATAGAAAAAAAAACACGGAACTGCTTAGAGAGTTAAAAGGGGTATGAAAAATTAAGATATACAAGATGACATTAACAATCGCATGTACACTAGGTACACTCACAGAAAAACTTCGAAACAATAGGTTACATTTGAATCAGGGAGATTACTAAGAAGTTACAAAGATAACAACAATGAAATAATCTGAAATATGAATGAAAACATTGAATGCATTAGTTACAGCCACTGACCGAACATATGCAAAAATGCAAGAGAACTAAAACAAAAATATAACGTAACATTACATGGAATCAAGAAAACTGAAACTGCGTAATTGTAAGTTAAACTAATTTCTCAAACAAATGTAATGTCGAAATTTACTGACACCACGCTACATAGTCATGAAAGATTAAGGAGGATGGAAAGACAGAGAAGCAGAAGCACTAACCATGCCTTTATTGCATAGATGTTAAGAGGACTGGACAATTTAGGAGGATTATCTTTGCCCAAATTCTTGTGAAAACCGCCGATCAGAAGAAACAGAAATCAATGATAAACAACTGTTGCAAAAATGAAAATACCATTTGTAAAGTTATGGAAAATGGTGGAGATTATTGGAAATCTGGAGAGACTTATTGTCATGTAGATTCTAGGAAATACTCCAAGTTGTTCACAGAGAGAAATCATTGATAATGGCCTGTGTGAAAACTCCTAGTGATTATATTATTATTATTATTATTATTATTATTATTATTATTAATAATAATAATAATAATAATAATAATAATAATAATAATAATGATGATAATAATAACGCTAACAATAAGAAAGAGAGAATCAGAAAGGGATACCTCAGGAGAACAGGACAAAAATTCTAGAAACAAAAATGTATAGCAGAAACCTTATAAAAGGCATAAACACTAGTAAGATACTCAGGACTGTTTATTGGGTGAGCTAAAGAAGAACTCACACAGCTCGATCAAAACACCAGGAAACTCATGACCATGAACAATGCACTACACCCAAAGGACGATGTTGACCGACTCTACGTGAAAAGGAAAGAAGGAGGCAGAGGACTAATTTGTATTGAAGACTTTGTGCATGACACAAAAATAGAATTAGAAAAGTACATAACGCAGAACGCAGACAGAATAATCATAGCAGCGAGAGACACTGCGAAAATCGACAAAAGAGAGAGAGAGAAAGAGATAAAGAAAGATAAATGGGAAGAAAAACAAGTACATGGAAAATCCATTCGAATGGCAAAAGATGAAAATAACGAAAACACTTGGACATGAATGCGAAAAAGGCACACAGGCCGAGAAACTGAACTCCTGATAATCGCAGCACAAGATAACTCGATGAGAACCAAAACAAAGATCGACACAACACAAGAAAACAGCAAATGTAGAGTCTGTGGACGAAACAATAAACCATATAGTAAGTGAATGCAGCAAGTGGCCCTAAAGGAATACAAGAACAGATACTACTAAGTGGGATAGTACTACACTGGGAATTATGGTAAACAACTGCATCTCGAACGCACAGACAAATAGTACAAATATAAGTCGGAAACAGTACTTGGAAACAAGAATAAAAAAATCCTATGGGGCATGGACATACAAACTGATAAACCCATCCAATCAAGAAGACTGGATGTCTTAATAGTTAACAAGAAAGAAAAGTCCTGTACAATAACAGATTTTGCTGTTTCTAGCCGACCACGGAATAAATATCAAAGAAAAGGAGAAACGTAGCAAATGCACAGAGCTAGCCAGAGAGCTGAAAAGGATATGGAAGATGAAGAAAATCAAAATAATACCTATAATAGTAGGATCACTAGGAACAATCCCGAAACACTTTGAAAAAAGAATGGGAGAAATCGGCATCCAAGGAATTACTGGAAAAATACAACAAACAATAATAATGAAAACAGCTGAAATGTTAAGGAAAAACCTTTAATGTGGAGATTAACACACATGAACAACACGCACGGTACAGACAAACTGCTGAATAGGTTAAACATGAAACGCCACATGAAACAAAGAACAATATCTATATGTTCTCTAACCCTACACCAATCACTCCATTACACATCATTGTCCCCCTACAAAAGTGAGACTAAACAGCAAAGTAGAGTTAAGCAGGAAGGAAAGACTGAGGAGAGAGCATTGACCAGATCTCCGCTGGATAAGTGCGAAGAGAACTGGGACCTTGAGGAAGCTTGCCGCCACTCAAATTCTAGTGAAGACCAATAGCTGCTGCCAACGGGAAATCAATTGCAAGCAACTGTTGCGATAATACAAATTTATTTGCAAATCCTATCGAATCCTATCTAAAGAGGTGGAGAGGATTGGGAATCTCGGATGGCTTGTTGCCACTCAGCTTCCAGGGAACACTACAGGCTGGTTTCAAGGAGAAATCTTTGACGACCTGTGTAAAAGCTCCTTGTGAGCCAATAATAATAATAATAATAAGAAGAAGAAGAAGAAGAAGAAGAAGAAGGAGAAGGAAAAGAAGAACAACAACAAAAACAACAACTTATGCAATATAATCAGAACACGGAGAAATGCATAAGAATGCACAATGGATTACATTCTAATAGCAAGCATACCCGGTTAACCAAGTGCAAGTGAAATACAAACGATTGCACTGAAAGGGACGGCTAGAATCCTGAAAAGATCTCTTGGTTGGACTCACTAAAATAGGGGTAAATGTCAGACATCTGGTTGGATGTCCCATCCCCTAGAAGAAAAAGTTTAAGAAAAATGAAAAAAAAGGGAAAGATTATTATGACAGACGCTACATAAAAACGTATAACAGAGGAAGAGAATGGATAAGTATAGAAAGTATAGTGGAAAGCACAAAAGTATGTGGAAAACTACATAACTCGAAACACAGAAAGATTGATCACCGCAGAGAGAGAGAGAGAGAGAGAGAGAGAGAGAGAGAGAGAGAGAGAGAGACTGTCAATAAAAACAATACGATAAAACAAGAAACAACATGACAGGCAAATAAATGTGAGAAAAGAAAGAGCTATCCGGACGATTTATAAATATGACACGAGAGTAGGAATCACTAAAACGCATAAACAAAGAAATGTTATCTCTGCTAACCACTTAACAGAATAACGCGACCAGAACTGATCACATTGAAGTTAAATCAATAAAACATATGAAAACAGTAAATGTACACTCTGTGGAA
>NC_136482.1:150804850-150869850 GCF_053919585.1 Euprymna scolopes | reverse complement strand
CGACTAAGCTACACTGAATATTCTGCGTTTCATCCACTGTAGGATTCGTCAGGCTTATGCGCATGAAAACAAAGGGATGTGGTGTTTACCTAATATACGCAATTTGAAAACTTCAAACTAATACAAATAACAGTATTTATATATAGAAAATTTAATCGCAACCGAATTATAACAGCTCAATAGGTAATAGACAGTAGAACTTATTATAAGAGAAAGAAAATTAAAACTGTCAGTTGAACTTTACAATCAAAATTTATTCTTCGACTGAGAACTCCAAAAACCAATATCCTTATTCCACGGAATTTCAACGAATGATTTTCTTGTTATTCTTCTCATCGGCGAACATAAAGAAATCAGCAAATTATATTTTTATCTTTAGAATTATAGTAATAATCAATACCACTATTGACTGTTAATATTTTATTATTTTTTGACATATTGTGAAAAAATTAATTTCCAGCAAAGAATCAATGACCGCTCAGATCGAGAAGGGAGCAATGCACTTACCTTAGGTTGCGAAAGAATTGCCCCCTTCCGCGGCATAACTGTCTTGTAGTATCTTCGCCAGACGAAAGTGGAAAAGATTTACTTTCAATCGCCGGTAACTGAATCAATTTGTGGTGAAGAAAAAGAGAAAAAAGACAAGGAGATCTCCCCTCTTATATAATAGAAGGTTCAGATGATTGACTATCACGTGAACCTAAGCACAAAATAAAACTTTAAAAGGGTGAATAACAACAACAATTCTTCTTGGTTAGTATTCAAGGTAAGTGCACGCTGATCCTTCTCTTCTCGAGCAATCATTAATCCTTTTTTTCACACGATCCCCAAGAAAGAAAAAAAAAAGAAAATGCGTGGAAAAACAAAGGATATAAAGCCATGCAATTACTTAATATAGTAAACGTATTAGTATATTTTTATTTTTTTATTTTTTTTGAATCTCTAACTATTCTGGGAGGAGGCTAGGCCTACCTCGTCGTCGTCACTTAGGTGCACAATCCGAACAATACCACTTCTGCCTTTCCGGAGGTGGAGAAACAATTCCAACACACCTGAAGTGACACCAGTCATCACAGCCGTCACAACAGATCATATCCTGATCACCTTGCGGGGAACTGCACACACCTCTTCTTCCTGGGAAGGAGTCGATTGAAGGGAAACTGCACCATCGACCGATGCAGGGATGGACTGATCCTGACTCTCGCTGTTTAAAGAGAGCTCAAGTGGAAAGAGGTTCTTCAATGAGTGAATGTGTGCTGCCTTGCCCCCTGCCTTACCTTTGCAGACCTTACTACACCATCCTCACCATAAAACATTTCTAATATAATACCGAGAACCCAAAAGGGTCTTGGTTTAAGAGGACTTTTAACTAAAACGACATCTCCGACCTTAAGCCTGTTTCAGAAAGGCACCCTTGAACGGCCCAGGGGCTTCTTTCTGAGACTTAAGAGGTATTCATCATACCATAGTGCTCTGAACTTCTCCAGACACTGGTGTCGTACCTGCATGGTCCTAAGAAGCCTCTCCTCATTTAAACTCAAAAGTAGTCCAGGACTCTTATTGGGCCTCAGAAACATGTTTGGAGTTACTGCCTTCAGCTCAGTCTCCGCGGATTCTCGATAAGTTAGAGGGCGGTTGTTAATTGCCCTTTGTATATCCGATACTATGGTTAGTAACGTGAAATAATCTATCTCACCTCTACCAACCACCTTATGCAGACACTTTTTAATTGTCTGAATACTCCTCTCCCAGACCCCTCCTACCCAAGGCGAAAATAGAGGGATAGGACAGAATTTAATCAGACACGAACCAAACTTCTGTTGATAATCGTGGCTCAACATTAACCTCTTAAATAACCGCCTACCTCCTATGAAGGTCTTAGCATTGTCACAGTAAATGGCTGTTGGAAAACCATGGAGGTTTGTAAAACTTACCAAAGCCTGCAAAAAGGACAACACGCTCATGTCTGGAACCACCTCAACATGTACAGCCCTGATACTGAGAAAGGTGAAGATGAATAGATACATCTTCACCACTTTAGCCCCGTAAAATCTACTCCCGTGTGTTTGAAGGGAACCTCCAGTTCAACACGTGAAGCAGGCAAGCTGAGCACATTGGGGGGCAATACTTGTCTGGTATTGTACTTGCGGCACAGTGCACATGAATCCAGGACTGTTTTCACTGCTTGTCTCCCGTTGGTCACCCAGTAACCACACCGTCTTAACTCTGCCAGAGTGGATGCTACCCCCAAGTGTTTAAACCTTGTATGCGCATCCATTATTATAAGCCGAGTTACTGGGTGATCTTTTGCTAACAGAACAGGGTGTTTAACTTCCGGGTCGAAATGGAGAGACCTTGCAATTCTGCCACCTGACCTGATAAGACTCTCACCATCAATGAACAGGTCGAGATCACGCACCAAACCCGGAACTGTCCTACCTGAGGAATCCCGCAGGAATGCTAGTTCCTCAGCATATCTCTGGCACTGCATCGTTTTCATCAGCAGAACGGTTGCAAGCCTTTCCGTGTCAACTTCTAACTGACGCAGTCGATGGATGAATCTGATGATCAAGGAAGTCACACTCAATAGCTTGGTAAAGGAAGAAAATCGTTCGAGAGGAAGTACTGTAAGTGGTTCCTCTCCCTGTAGGATGGCAGCATTCTAAGAAGAACGGGCCACCACTTGGCTATGCTGGCTGAGGCATGGCAACTGCTGTGCAGCCCATGGACTGATCCCGCTACTTAACCAATCCGGACCAGTACACCAGAATTGAAGGCAAGCCTTGAACCTTTTCAAAGTTAACCCCCTAGTGATCAAATCGGCAGGGTTCTCAGTTGTTGAGCCATAACGAAATGAGGGCGAGAAACCTAGTGTGGCTTTCAACTCAGAACTCATCTGTTGGATGTCTTTCAGTCTATTCCGGGCAAAGAGGTTTCTGCTTACAATTGTTCCGGAAATCAGCCAAGAGAGGACCACTTACGAATCTGTGGCTACATGAATCTCAGAGGGAGAGAACCCTTCAAAATTTCTCAACAAAGTAGGCAGGCACCGGAGAGCCAAAAACACGGCCATAAGTTCTAAGGTGGATGGAGTTTTCTTTTTCAAGGGAGCAACCCCAGCTTTTGCAAACACCAGAAGAGATTGACAATTTTGCACTACATATGCTGCGAAGCCATATGCCTCTGGAGATGCATCGCAGAAAAGAAAAAGTTTGCCAGCCTCATTCTCGCTGAGTGCTCTTCTGGGGAAGGAGACAGTCTCCAGCTCAGAGAGATCAAGGGAAAGCTTCCTCCATAAGGACAAGTATTCCGGTGGGACCGTTACATCCCATCCCAATCCCTTCTTCCAAAGTTAACTCAACAAAATACGGCCACGTAACGAAACCGGTAGGCACAATGATAACGGGTCATAGACTCTAGCTGTCTCGCACAAAGTAGGCAGGCACCGGAGAGCCAAAAACAGGGCCATAAGTTCTAAGGTGGGTAGAGTTTTCTTTTTCAAGGGAGACCCTAGCTTTTGTAAACACCAGACTAGATTGGCAATTTTGCACTACGTATGCTGCGAAGCCATATGCCTCTGGAGATGCATCGCTGAGGATCCGTCTCTTTGTAAAGGCACTAGAGTCGCACTCAACAGCTGCTACACAAAAAGTGTCTGAGAGAGGACAGTATCTATATCCGAGCACCTTCTCCCATTTGTTGCCATGGTCACTCAGGGAACATGCTCCTGCATTTTGTTTTGAATTGCCACATGATTAGAATTACATGACTGCAGTTCGAATCCTCCCTGACGCAATCGTTCCCGGATGAGTGTATATAATCGGCACAGTTCATCGGGATCATCGTGCGATATAACCAAATTATCCACGTAAAACCGATTCTCCATCATGGATCTACAATTATCCGTGGGAAACTGAACTGCATGGTATTTAAGGACATAATTTAATATAAATGGACTAGCAGCATACTCAAAAATAATTGTGTTGTATCTGAAGCAGCGTAGGCGACCTCCTTCTTTTAGGAAAAAAGAGAACTTATTCCTGTCCGATTCAAGCTTCAGACGGATCATTAAGAAGGCCTTCTTAATATCTGCTAACACGACGTGCTTATTAGCACGAAAGGTAAGTAACAAATCTAGTAGGTCAGTAGTAAGATTTATTCCCTGGTAGGTAGCCTCATTAAAGGAAGGAGAGTCATCAACTTTGAGGCTGCAGTTGAACACTGGCCGAATCTTAGTGGTGGAGGTAGAGTCCGATTTCAGGACAGGCCTGTGCGGAATCCAGACAAACTCTCCAAACCGTTGAGGAGGCACGAAGATCTCCTCTATAATTCCATCCCGTTCCTGCTGCTTCAAATATTCATGATAACGTTGCCTCTTCTCCAATCTCTGCACGACACGTTCCAATATTCGCAGAGCCACTGCATGGTTGGAAGGGACATACGATATCTTATCGTCCTCCCATGGAAACTGAACGTAATATTTGTTATCCTTAAATGAAATAGACTGTCGAAAGAGAGCAATCTTCTGTTCATCATAATTATACAGTTCATGTTCTTCAATACTCAGTGATACCACACTGAACATCTTCTCCAAACCCCTTTGTACATCACTTTCAGGGAAGAAATCACTTAGAGGGTCTTCATAGGTGCCCTGAGACTCCAGCACAAAACATAGGTGAGATGGATTGACCTCAGCAGTCGACGCAAGTACAGCATCGTAGGTAAGGCATTCTGAGTTCTTGTCCACAGAATGATCAGTATGTAAAAAAATGCTGCACCTCACCGAAGGGGACGAGTCGTATTGGTGTCAAAAATGCCTGTCCAAGCAAACAAGGAACCAATTGAAGGCTCCCTAAATGTTGAATGACATCCAGCCCAATTATTCCATGAATTGGAATAAAATTTGATCCTCTGTCAAATCTTGCGGCTAAGGGACATTTGAGACGTTCAAATTCATCCAAAATAAAATCCAGATTCTCGATGTGTACCGAAATATCAATATTTTCGTGTACCAACACCGTCAGGGAAAATGGACAACCGGATCAAATGCCAGCCTCCAATGCTACCTCTTTAAAACGCCTGTCGCAATCGCCATGATCGTAGTCAGCCTTATTTCACAATCAAGTGACCGAGGGGGTCCAAAACCTTACTGGACAAATAAGTCCGTCCACTGCCTGTGTCCAATAGACAGTTGACGGAAACACTTTTATCACCCCTACCAAAGGTAACACACAAAACAGGGGGCAGGCTCGAGAATTTTCCACCACGAATGCTATAGGCGGAGTTGGACGGAATAGAGAAATCTCTCCGTGAAGTACCGGATCTAGGTGCTGAAGGTACATTCCCTAAGGTCCCCCGCATAGTGTTACAAGCCGAGCCAGGGATCTTATCTCCCTTAATAAGGAAACGTTTAATCGCTTCCTTAGTATCTCTCAGAATTGATGACAAGATGGGGATTCTTCTACCCGAAATTAATATCAACTCCCCCTTGACCTCCTTGGGGAATTTTGCAAAGAGAATCTTGGCCATAATCCGAGCCCCAGAAGAAAGGTCGTTTGAAAACGAACAGTCGAAGGAGCCCTCCAACTCAGCCAATAGGGAGACTACTTTGGATATGTAGTTAGCCAGGGCAGTAACGTATCTGTCCTGTTAACAGGAAAAATCTAATATGTCTTGGAAGATGTTATCTATTATTTCATCTTCATCGAAGTACTCGCTCTTTAGGACCGAAAGAGCCACCTTATAATTTCTGTTGCTGATGGAAAGATGATTAATCAACAACTGGGGTTGGCCAGACAGTGACCACTTAAAAAAATTCAGTCTTTCGGCATCATTGGCCATGTCAGCTACACAATTCTCAAAACGCGACAAGAATTCCTTGAAGCTCATAGGGTTAGATTGCATGTCCAATCCATCGAAGGTGGGTCCCGTGATCTGAATTTGAGGTGGTTTTACAGTAAATGAGGCGCCAACTCTTCCAACTTCTCGGGAACATGGAAGACTCAGAGAGTCCATGCCCACTGGGAGGAGCTTTAACTCAATATGTTCTAATTCTCTTCGGAATCTCAGGGTGTGTGCAAGAAACTCCCTCTGAATTTGAATCCAATACTCTTCCTCTGGAGATTGAAGTTGGATTTTACTAACACATATGTCTACTTCAGTCAAATATTCCTCCACCGATTTCTGCAGCGTAGAGAAGGATTTAACAGAGAGTTCATCCTCCAGACTGGCCATCTCCAGAATCGTTCCTATTTTAGTCCAAAGAAGAGAAATTCTCTTCCTTAAATCTGGTT
Source organism: Euprymna scolopes (assembly GCF_053919585.1). Taxonomy (NCBI): domain Eukaryota; kingdom Metazoa; phylum Mollusca; class Cephalopoda; order Sepiida; family Sepiolidae; genus Euprymna; species Euprymna scolopes. Next base: position 150,863,557 of record NC_136482.1, on the reverse strand, counting down.
GACTCACATCCATGTTAGTATGGTTTTTTTTTTCGCAAATATGTGAAAAAATTAATTTCCAGCAAAGAATCAATGACCGCTCAGATCGAGAAGGGAGCAATGCACTTACCTTAGGTTGCGAAAGAATTGCCCCCTTCCGCGTCGTTACCGTCTTGTAGTAACTTCGTCAGACGAAAGTGGAAAAGATTTACTTTCAATCGCCGGTAACTGAATCAATTTGTGGTGAAGAAAAAGAGAAAAAAGACAAGGGAATATCCCCTCTTATATAATGGAAGGATCATATGATTAACTATCACGTTAACCTGAGCACAAAATAAAACTTTAAAAGGGTGAATAACAACAACAATTCTTCTTGGTTAGTATTCAAGGTAAGTGCACGCTGATCCTTCTCTTCTCGAGCAATCATTAATCCTTTGCTGGAAATTAATTTTTTCACAATATTAAGATAACTCCTCTAAATTATACAGATTTCTCTGTATGTGTATATTTTTATATTTGTATATTTATGTATATATATGAATATATATATATATATGTATATGTATATTTGTATATATATATATATATATATATATATATATATATATATATATAAATAATTAAATGTATACATATTTACCAATACATTTTCAATTATTACTTTTCTTTAGGCACATTACAATTCTTTCACAAGGTATTTTTCTATTATTATTATTATTATTATTATTATTATTATCATTATTATTATTATTATTATTATTATTAGTAGTAGTAGTAGTAGTAGTAGTAGTGCTGGTAATGGTTTTTGCATCCGTTATAATTTGTATATGTGCATACAATTGTCATTATGGGTGTCTGTGTATGTATATATATATATATATATATATATATATATATATGTGTGTGTGTGTGTGTATGTGTGTGTGAAGAGTTTTTGTCATATGTCTATGTAGATGTGTTTTGTGCGTTGTATATATACACATATATATATATATGTATATGTATATATACCAATATATATATATATATATATATATAGTGGTATATATATGTAATTGTGTGTTTATGGGTGTATTTATGCATGCAAAAATGTGGGTAAGTACGTGTATGCATGTTTTGTGTATATGTGTAAGTATGTATTCGTGTAATATTGTGTATATATATATATATATACACTTGTGCCCGATATTATTCATACCCCCCTTGAAAATTGAGTTTATTAGGTGTAACTTTTGTAAGAATTTATTGTTTACGTCCATATTGATACATATTCTTAATAAACCTCTTCTGATCATTTTCGTCATTTTAAAATCTCGGGATACTTGTAATAAAAGAAATATACAGCTATTTATAAAATCTGCAATGTTCAAAAATAATCATACCCCCTTATTTTTTCAGTATTAATCGAGTTTCTGACTGTTTGTTTTCTGTTTGATTCTTATTTTGAATGCTTTTATACAACCTTTGATTAATTTCATTTCGTTTTTTGCATTTTTCAGAAATTAAAATGATATCAACTGAAAACCAATAAAAGAATAAAAATTATTAGAATGAGGAAGAAAAAAGAGCTTAGTAATGATCTTAGGACTAAAATTGTGAATTCACATAAGGATGGTTTAGGTTACAAGTCAATTTCCAAGACATTTGAGGTCCCTACAGCAACAGTACAGAGCATCATCAAAAAATTCCAGAGCCACCACACAACAAACAACTTGATTGGTAGAGGAAGGAAAAGGAAACTGTCTGCTAGAGCCACCAGGAATATTGTAAGAAGTGTTAATGCAAATCCAACCACCACTAATAAGGACATTTTAGAAAATCTGGAGTCTTCTGGCATAAAAATATCAAGGCAAACATTGCAAAGGACTCTGCATGAAAATGGTCTGAAAGGAAGAAGACCAAGAAGGACTCCATTGCACACCGGAAAACACCTTGCAGCACGTCTAAAGTTTGCTAGGACCCATGTGAATTCTCCAGAGTCCGTTTTCTCAAGTATTTTGTGGAATGACGAAACAAAAATTGAATTGTTTGGCCATATGGATGCTTCTTACGTTTGAAGGAAGAAAGGAGAAGCTTACAACCCAAAGAACACCATACCCACGGTGAAACATGGTGGTGGTAGCCTAATGTTTTGGGGCTCCTTTTCGGCTAGTGGTCCAGGTAGTTTGGTCAAGATAGATGGAACCATGAAGAAGGAGCAATATTTGGAGATACTCCAGAAAAACATTAGACAGGATGCGGAGAAGCTCCATTTAGGACCAAACTGGGTCCTTCAACAGGATAATGATCCAAAACATACTGCCAAAATAGTCAAGAAATGGTTTGAGGATAATCAAATTAATGTTTTGGAATGCCCTAGCCAGAGTCCCGACCTGAACCCTATCGAAAACCTCTGGCACATATTGAAAACTGAGGTTAAAAAGCGGAAACCTAGAAATTTGAGGGATTTGGAGAACTACTGCATTGAAGAATGGTCCAAAATCAGTGTTGATACTTGTAAAAACCTTGTTGATAAATATCCCAAACGGTTACAGGCAGTTATTAAGAATAAAGGGCATGCTATTGACTATTAGTAAGAGAGGTATGAATAATTTTGAACTAGTGCCATTATTGTTTTTCTTTGTATACTGTTTCAAACTTGCATAATTTATTTATTTGTTGAGTTTAAATTAAATGCTTATGCTTGATTTATTGTTTGAAATCCCTTTAATATTGTCTACCTTCTGGTTTGAGCAATATTCTTATAGAAATCTCAAAGATCCGAGGGGTATGAATAATATCGGGCACAAGTGTATATATATATTTACTTTTATCAATATCGTTATATGATTGACATAATTATCCGTGCCATTATCACTTTTGCTGCTATTATAAATATTATTATTATCGCCATCTTTATTTTTTTATCGTTGTCCTAAGTTTTTTATACTTATTACTAAATGTGTTACTATAATTATTAAATTATTATTATTATTATGACTAGTATTATTATTATTATTATTATTAATATTATTAATGTTATTACCACTGCTAATTGACTATACTATTATTAGAATTACTTTGCATGTATTATTATTATTATTATTTTTTTTTTTTTTTGTAATATTTATCATCATCATGACTTTTTGACAACCTTAATAACTATGAATTTGCAAGACTTAAAATGGTATAATCCTTCCTCCTCCAATTTTTTTAGCAATGACATCGAATTTAACAGCTTATAGGAGGTCTGTTTCGTTCTGTCATGACAATTTCCGGTCAGAATTATACGAGCTTTCACGGACACATTTTCCCCTGCTGAGCCTGCACTTAATTACTTTAAAATTTTATTTGAAATAACTTTTCTTAATAAAGCCGATTATAAAGGTTCTTAGGCTGGTTCTCTTTCTTTTTGCTATTAGGTCCCATTTTACTGGGGACAGACTTCTCTTCGGGCTACTACACTGCCCCCAAAAAGCAATTTTCATAATTTCAGCTGTTTTGAAGGCTTTCCAATCATATTATATGCATCGTCACGCTGGACTTATTTCGGAATCCATTCCCTCTAAAGAACTATTTTGCATTTCGGATCAACTTGAAAGGATTTTTATGCAAGCTGAAATAATATACTCGGATTGCTGGAAAAAGCTGTTTTAGAGTTCATAAATGCTCATTTAATAACCCCAAACATCTTTAGAAAACCTTATTTACTACGCACTATATAAACCTAGTTCAAAATAATCTCACAGCAACTATGAAATGGGAAACTCTAAAAAAAAAAACAGTAACTGTAAACCCTTATAATCCCTGCTGCTTTCTTTGGTTACATTAAATTATTAATCATAAGAAATGAAACATTAATTCTTTGTAGACATTACAAATCCCATCTTCTTAGCAACGTCAGTCGGAATCAAATATCCACCTTTCTCTATTTATTTGTTTTCCTATTTCATGCAACTGGGTTTTAATTTTATTCATTAATAAATAAATTCATATGCTAGTCAGAATTAAATATCGATTTTTATGCATTTGTTTTCCTGTTTTATGCAACTCTTTTTATTTTTCATTAATTTTAGAACAATTAAATTTATATGCTAGTCGGAAGCAAATATCCACTTTTGTGTATTTATTTGTTTGCCCTATTTTATGCAACTGGTTTTAATTTTTTATTCATTAATAAATAAATTCATATGCTAGTCAGAATGAAATATCGATTTTTATGTATTTGTTTTCCTGTTTTATCCAACTCTTTTATTTTTTATTGAAGTTAATATGATACAACCCCCAACCTAATAACTGCACACTCTAAACACTACTACACTACCCATCTCAACTCGCAAACTTTACATTAAAATCTATTTTACTTTAATATTATTCTTCATGCATATTACCTTACTATAAATGTAAATATTGGACACATCCATTTACCCAATGAACTGTGAGCATCTTGGCTCTCTCTGCTTACGGCAGCACCGCCGTCGTCACGGAAGCTTGCTGACTTTTCAAACCAGTTATGACCTTGTGGCACACGCACATCAGCGCCAAACACACAGCAAACATTTTTGACACGCTCAATTATGAATTCCCTCTTTCCCTTTGTTCTTTTCTGCGTTCCCCCTCTCCCCACCACTGCACCGTCTCATATTCATTAGTTTACAATATTTTAACTTGATATATATATATGTTTTTTCATTTATTATTTTTTCTTTAATGTCTTCCCCTTTTTCTACCCCTCTCTACCCCTTACTTCCATTCTTCCGTCTTTTAATATCCGTATGCAAAACACAATATTTCCTTTTTATTTTAACTTGGCACAAGTGATAATATGAACGGATAATTTTTATCCCGGCTATTAAAACAACTTTTAATGTATTAATACACCCGAGTTTAAAATAATAACACACACACACACACATACACACACGTATATATATATATATATATATATATATATATATATATATATATATATATATATATATATATATATATCCAAGGTTAAATATCCAAAAGTAAAATTAAAAAAAATATTGAATTTCAAACGAGGTTGTTGATAGTGATACATTTCAAAGAACAAAATTACCATAAGTCACCACAATAAAGTTATTGTCTCAGTCTTTAAAGACATCGTCAGTTGTTCTTATTCGGAGTCAGTTCTTAATTATTTGATTAATTAATCTATTTTTTCATCCTTCCGGAAATACACACAGCTTTTGGTTCTCTCTCTTCTGACTTTGACCACATTGTGTAATGGCGAAAATCACTGGTTGATTTTCATATTTCCAAAACCAAGTTCTATCCCTTTACCACCAACACTCTAATATCCATACGTCCCCTACTGAAATTAATGTTTCTCGTTTTAGAGAAGCATGTGAATTCACTCCTCATCTGAAATTAAAGACTTACATCAAATCTGTTGCTGATTTATTTTAGTTTGAAATTAATTCTCATTCGGGTCTCGCAGAAAATTAACTTCCAGTTTTGGATTGTAATACAAGCTGGAACAATAAAACTTTCGCTCAAGACAAGACGACATGATTACATTTTCTCTTGATAAAAATCGTTTTTTTTTTTTTTTTTTTTTTTTTTTTGCTTTTTGCAGACCATCTACTAGTTGACCAGTTGTGTATATATCCAAAGAGCTATAGGAGCCTCTTATCATCTCAGAAAGTGACATAATGTTCAACGAGCGAGATCGAATATTCGGCGCTGTACAACTCATGCACTCTACCGATTCAAGTCATGACAACAGGTTCATTTTTAGAAGCCTGAAAATGCAGCTCCCGACGGTTCAATGCTTGAACGCACAGCTCAACGAAGTTTCCAGCCAAAGTTATGGCTTTTCCTATGGTTTCCATTGAGGGCCAACTCATGTCATCTAACATCTTCGAAGTCGTCTTGAAAGTGAGCACTAAAATCACCTGGATGTGCCAAAGAGTGTGGTGATCTCGTGAGACAATCAGATTGCCGCTGGTAGGCCTTGGGTTTGGAAGCAGGACGGCGCTTGCCCACAAGTCCAACGAGATGTAGGTCTGACTTCAGAACGAGTATTACAACTTTCTTACCCTTCTCTCAGTGGCCCCCTCCTTCCCCGATCTGAATCCGCTGGACTATTTTGTTATTGTACAGGGCGAACATCACCAACAAAACCTCCCACAACACCAAAGCCATCCTGATCGTCGCCATCCGCTGGGTATTCAACGAGATCCCTCCGGTGATTTTAGAAAAGGCATGCTCCCAGTTTCAGACCCGTATCCAGGCGTTGATTAAGACTGCCGATGACTACATTGAATTGATGTCAGCTCTACTACATAATTAAGTTATCTGAATTGATTTTATAAATATAGATAAACCTGTAGTGTGTTTTTCTTTAGGGCGACAAATTTATCGGTCCACTTTGTACTGACTCATGTGATTCAATATTATTCGTTTATAAAAACATCTATCTTTTGTTCGAGTTTTGGACAATTTGCATTCACAATTAAAGAATTTTGTGAAATAATAAGATTTATAGAGACAATTTAATTACCAATCTTAAAGATAAATTCCCCGTATTGTTCTTGGCATTGTTAAATGTCTGAGACCAATATCACGGTTTGAATGCTTTTATTGGTTTTTGTGTATATATTTACTATGTATTTGTTTTGTAGTTTTCAGACATATGACCGTGCATATTTATTTTAGTACCTCTATACTTATGTTTAGTTCTTTGTCGATAGTAATTAATGCATCTAATTGATTTTATTTTATTTTTCTTTTATTTTACTTTTCATGGTTCATATTTTTGTTTGTTAATTAGATTGTTATGATTAACTAGCAGGGCCCATTTCTCGGCGTTGCCCAAGACGATATAAAACAATGTTAAGTACAAACATAATATTAAATATTCTTTTTGAATTAAGTACCTATCTATTTGCGTTGCCCATTGTATATATATATATATATATATATATATATATATATATATATATATATATATATATATATATATATATATATGACACAAAGCCAGAACAAGTTCAATAACACAACCCCAACCCAAAAATACAAATGAAACTATGATGGTTTGATCTATAATAATGCCTGAGTCACTTTAAATAATGACTGAGGATAAACTACTAAAGAGTTCACAAAAAGATGTTTAACACATAAAATTATTATATATTAAATAATTGAAAGTGGAATTAAAGAGAGGTCTATCCTGTAATCATTAATCAGAGTATGCAATCATCGAAAAATACCGGAACATTTTTTTATATTTTAAATAATTATTTATAAATCTAAATACATCGTTGAAATCAGTGAATAAATGTTTTCCCCCTATAAAGTAATAAAAAACAATCTGTCAACCTGTGATTAAATAAGTCATTGAATAAATGTTTTTTCCTATAAAGTTAAAAAAAATCTATCAATCTGTGACTAAAGTAAGTTATTTTCATGTATGTTTTTAATGACTGTTTTCCAAGTCGTATTCATATCGATGAATCTTCTGGATAAAATTATTCCCTCCAAAAAACAATCATAAGTATTTATACAGAGAAATTACCGCGTTAAAATACCGTATGTTCCGGCGTATACGACGACCCTTAAATTTAAAAATTATCTTCAAAAACCAATATTTCATAAGATACCGTCTGTTGCAATCTCTTTGGTCTCGTGGTTTAGCAATCGTCTTATATAAACCGATATATGATAAATTTATGAAAATTTGCACCAATTGCGTAACTCGTATTATCTGACGGTCGCCTTATACGCCGAAATATACAGTATTATAATTTACAAAACGTATTTTCGCCTTATAGGCCGAAATATACAGTATTATAATTTACAAAACGTATTTTCGCCTTATACGCCGAAATATACACTATTATAGTTTACAAAACGTATGTTCGCCTTATATGCTAAAATATACAGTATTATAATTTACAAAACGTATTTTCGCCTTATACGCCGAAATATACACTATTATAATTTATAAAACGTATTTTCGCCTTATACGCCGAAATATACACTATTATAATTTACAAAACGTATTTTCTTACTTTCATCTTACAAATCATTAAACAAAAATACTGTAGTATTTGAAACTTGCTGAAAAATGCTATGAAAACATCATTATACCTTCCATCCTTTCTGTAGTCTTATCTAATAAGTAAATAAACGTTATTGTAAAGTAGTTTTTGACAAAAATGTTGGTGCATCCTGGAAACTCAAGTACACACCCCCTCTCCTCGCAATAAACTACTTTCAAACAATGGAAAACTGAATACAATCCGTTTTTAATGCATGTTTTCGTAAACGGAAAAAAAACACAAAGCAACCCATTTAAATGAAATATAGCTGAACTATTTGTTTTTTTAAGGAAAAAAGAACGACATAATATTTGAGAAATTGTAAACTCATTACCTGTGCCAAGAGCGATCAGTCACTGTAATTGTTGAAATGAAAGCCAAATAATAAAGCGATAGGGAACTTAGCGTCACATAAAATGCGTGTCATATTAAAATCGACGAGAGACTGTACTAAAAAAGGTCTTACATGTTTGCAACATTTGATACGTAGATAGTAGCAGTGCGGATTTCATTTTAGTTTGTGTGTGATCTTTAAGCATGGTATCGCGCTTAGCGGATCTATTGGTGAATGACGCCATCTTGCAAGAACTGAGATTGGTTTATTAACTGATCAGTAAAGTTAAAAAGTGAAATAACGAAATAACGAAATATAAAGGAATAGCCAATCAAATCGCTGAAAATGTAAAGATTTAAATAGAAAGGGATCGGTTATTAATTCCTTAAAATATGACGTATATGAAGAAATAAGTTACGGACACTGAAAATGAAATAATAGCGATCATTGCCAATAATTTTATACTATGAAGTATTTGCGACGGTAAATGATAGGAGATTGAAAATAGAAAATAATGAGAGAGTAAATATCCTACCAGTTTTAAAAAAAATGTTTTGTAGAACTACTTTCTTCAGTTATATTAAAATAATTAATTGTACTAAATAAATCGATTGAAAATATGTGGAAGCATAGAGCAAGTATAGCATATAGTGTGGCAATATTCACTTTATATGTGGCGTCTCTGTTTTCATAGCTATAATGTTTGTTTTTTTGTATAGGAGAAATCTGACTTTTTATTATATATATATATATATACACACACACACACACATATATATATATATATAAAACAAATGTGTATTATTAAATATGCATTATCTGGATGTTTACTTTGACTTATATTTGTGATGTTTTAAAATCGGTGCTGATAGCTTATTGAAATAATAAAACAGATTTCGCATTCAAAACACTCGTGGGATGAAAGATTATGGTGATGTTGACTTCAGGGAACTGATTTAAATAATGTCTTATCAGTTAATGCATGTGTAGTCACTCACTCTCCCTCTATTAATATATGTATATACACATTCATACACAAATACACATACACGTCTCTCTTTCTTTCTATCTCCCTCTCTCTCTATATATATATTTATATATATATATATATATATATATATATATATATATATGTGTGTGTGTGTGTGTATAAATGCGTGCATGTTTGTGTGTGTATGTGCATGTGTGTCTACACTTAGCATTACTAGTCTAGAGAGAAATATTTTTGTAAGTAAAATATCGTACTGTTTACGAGCTACTTTGTAAACATTAAAATGATATCAATAAATAAAAATGGTAAAAACAGTGGTGTTTTAAAATATTCTAGTTAGATCTGAGTTTCTTTATATTATTGTACAAAGACAACGGCTAAACGGAATCCCATTCTCCTTTTCTCTATTCTAAAATGTAAATATTTTTAATGTTTATAAATAAATCCTGATTGTAAATACATTCTTCACTGATATATTGTTTTTCCATGAATTTTGTTTTCTTGCATGGTAATTAATTTTTAATACTTACTTTAATTATGAAACATACCCGCTTTAATTATTACAGGACCACAAATCGAATTGGTTGTATAAGCAATTTCTCCTTTAATAATATTTATTCCAATACGATATCTTAAAAAAATATCGAATCCTATAAGACAATAAAACAACCCTCTTTACAAATGAACAAGGAAAAGTTGAAACAGGAATCACTCGATGTTTGTCTGATAAAGCCCGTCTATTTGTTGATAAAACAATGCCCGTGGTTTACAAAGAATTTGACAAAATGTAATAGCACGTGTGTATATAAATACACGCGGTAACATTAATTCAATGCATTAGCCTGGGGAGTCGTTACCAGAATGACACGCGAGGAATTCTATGTAGCTTAATTAGCATACATATTTTCATAACACTATACTCACGTATTGAGCCCTGTTAATACTAAAAATCGATACATAAATTATTATATATTCTTCATTAAAATGTTACGACATGAATACATGAAATAATATATATATATATATATATATATATATATATATATATATATATATATATATATATATATGATCAAACAGTTAATAAAACATGTTAAAACACACTTTGAAATGAGTTAAACACATATTTAATCTGAAAAGGAAACGCTGGATAAGTGGATAGTCCTTAATCCGCGGTGCTTCGAAGAAATACTTTCCTTCTTATCAGAGGGTAGGAATTAGCAAAATGCGGGATCGAATTTTGCATGCAAAAGTATTTGATGAAACAACAAGTAAGTCAAAGATCTTACTTGAAAACAAAAAAAAAGTGAAGCAGGGGGGAATATGGTGAAGAAAAAGGTGATTACACATGAATGGATAGTCTGGTGGAAGATAAATAATCCAGTGACGGTAAAATACAAGTATATAATTTCAAGAAAGTTAATTGAATTTCCATTTGCACAAGTAAAATCCAAAAATCCCGTAATTGGAAGAAGATGATCCATAATAATCCAAAGGCAGAAATCCATGGAAAAATTCACAAAAATGTGTACAAGGAAAAAAGGAAAATATTCCAATAATATAAAAGAAAAATAAGATATGCTTTTCATTCTACTGCCGATATATATATATATATATATATATATATATATATATATATATATATATATATATATATATAGAGAGAGAGAGAGAGAGAGAGAGAGAGAGAAAGGGAGAGATAGATAAATGGATGTTTCTGTGTGGGTTTTATGTGTGTGTACATGCCTATGAATTTGTTGTGTAATATTGTACAAGGTTGTACATACGCGCCATCTAGCTGGAAGGCGATGGAAAATCGAATTTATGAATGTTTTCATCTGTCAAACGGTTTATTCCATGCAAGACTATCTAATTAGATTCCAATAATTACATTTAAGACAATGTTAAATTAATTAGCACCACCGTATTCTTCCAAACGTGAACAGAAAACTAACAAAAATTGAAAAGACGCACAAATTAATACGCGAGATAAAAGGATAAATATTTTTATTTGTGCGCTGTAATGAAGTATAATTTTGTTCTTTTAATTTTAATAAAAGTTAACATTATCTAATCATTAGTTTTTGTTTTTTTGTAACTTCTACTTTATTTTAGTCCGTAATCTTTATATGTTCATTGATTTCTTTCAAAAATAATATCCAGTATTTTTTAAACTTATTTGGATTACAAAATTCAATTGTCTACTTAAACATGGCTGCAAGTTATTTTGATATCCTTTTTTTTGCCAAATAAAATGTCCATGTTTTGATCTCGCTTCATTAATTAGATTGGATGTTCTATATGACAAAATATAAAACAACGCTAAAAACGTTTATTTGAAAAAGTCATTTGCGATAAATAAATTAAATTATATGAAAATCTTACGCATCAAAGCATTGTAACATTTTTCGTTTTAAAACAATGAAACGATGTAATGATGCAGCCTTAACTAACATACGATCGATTGTATATGTATTATGTACGGTAAATTGTATATGTATCATGTACGGTAAATTGTACATGTATCATGTACGGTAAATTGTATATGTATCATGTACGGTAAATTGTATATGTATCATGTACGGTAAATTGTATATGTATCATGTACGGTAAATTGTATATGTATTATGTACGGTAAATTTTAAATGTATCATGCACGGTAAATTGTATATGTATTATGTATGGTAAATTGTATATGTATTATGTACGGTAAATTGTATATGTATCATGTACGGCAAATTGTATATGTATTATGCACGGTAAATTGTATATGTATTATGTACGGTAAATTGTATATGTATTATGTACGGTAAATTGTATATGTATTATGTACGGTAAATTTTAAATGTATCATGCACGGTAAATTGTATATGTATCATGTACGGTAAATTGTATATATATTATGCACGGTAAATTGTATATGCATTATGTACGGTAAATTGTATATGTATTATGTACGGTAAATTGTATATCTATCTCAAGAGGTCGAATACAATACGCGATATTTAAAAGGAGACCTTAGAAAAAGAAAAGGTTGATCATATCAATCCTAGACCTCAACTAGAATCTTAATTGCTGCTTATGTATTTGTTACTGCACTCTTTTAAAAATAGGATTCTTAAGCTTGATTGTAAAAGAAAACTAGACGGCACATATACCTGTATTCTACGAACAGTATTTAATATATTTTGGCAAAATCATCCCACGAAGTAGCAACTTTATTGCAACCTACCTTCCGTATCTAATACCATCGGGGAGAGAGAGAGAGAGAGAGAGAGAGAGAGAGAGAGAGAGAGAGAGACGTCTTTGATTTGCCGGTCACTGTCTGAGGAGCAAGCATCAATTGTGAGTGATGTATTGCTATGGACTCCACGACACGGACACTCAAGCAAATGACGACCTAGATCTACGTACATCCAGCAAATAGCACACGGTGCAAACTGTGAACATAAAAATCTGAGGAAGTTGATAGAAGATAGGAAACTCTGGAAAGGAAGAGTCACGTTAGTCCGGGCAAGGAGTCCGCCATTATGATGATGATGATGATGATGATGATGATGATGATGATGATGATGATGATTCTTAAGTTAAATTCAATTGTTACAATATATTCCTTCATACAATTGTTAGGTAAAATTACAAAATAGTTGCAAAATACACTCCCCTCCCTAATGTTAAGAATGGGTTTCTAAATAACAACGTTAGTATTTCAGCGCGGTAAAATAGATGCATAAGTACCACTTAATATTTTTTTTCTTTTTTTACTAATATGCACCCTTTACAAAGCATATCGCTATTTGGACCTAAGGGGCTACTATTTTGGGGCATGCCTAGGAAAGATTAACAAAATATGTGATTATGTTGCATTTATACTACTGCATATCAGTACAACCAGAGAAGCAGGCAGCAGGAAGGGAACTCCAAAGTCTAGCTGTTCCAGGGCAGAAACTATTAGAATAGAAAGCTTTCTGGCATTTAGGGACATCAACAGTGAAGGGGTGAGATCTTATTGCTAAGCAGGTTTGTCGGGGATATGTACGTCGAGAGGATACAAGTGAAACGAGTTCATTAGAACACATTTCATTAAAATATTTGCAAAACAGGCACAGTGATGCAACATTGCGGTGATTGAACAGGGGATAGAGTTTAGTTGATGAAGTGGGACCGATTAGATAGTCAACTGTTTTTTGGACTTTATCCAAGAGGAAGAGACTAGTGGATGATGCACCAGCCCAGATGTGGCAACAATACACCATGCATAGCGGATGGTAGCCTTGTAACGTGCAGGATACTTTCAGACGTGAGTAGTTTTCTAGCTCAATAGAGGGAACCCACCTTCTTTGCGGCAGCCTTTGCAGTGTCCGCAATGTATTTATTCAAGTTCATATTGCCTACAGATGTTAGGCCGAGGAGTTTGAAGGTAGAATTCTTAGGTAGGGTGCTATTTTTCAAGCAAAAAAAAAAAAAATACTGGTATCATATGTAAAACATGGTTTGTTGTCTACTGCTGCATTTCAACAACTCTTGCACTGATAGATTTCGCATTTTTTTAAAATGGCGTTTATCGCATTTTGCATTCGAACGTTTTCTTTATTTAATGTTCTGTTTCGTATCACAATGTCTTATCGACGGCTGATAGTTATACCTATTTACAATGCCTCCCCACGGGGCAGAGTTAGATACCAGGGTCGTTTTTTAACGTGGAGCAAAGGTACAAAAATAAAAATTGTCTCAGTCGTGAAGGATCTCTCCTCCACCGAAAGAGAACAAGAAATGGAAGGGTAGCATCTGAAGAACAAATACTACACTTTGATCTTGGCCAAACGGCTGATAGTTATAGAGAAGCCAATTGTATATATTGTGTTGGCTTCTTTAATGATTTTCTAAATTCTCGTAACACTTCTCGGTCGTATTTGTACGTGTCTACCAGATTGGTATCACAGTTTTGTTTTTTTTTCACTTTCCCTGTGTTTTGCTATGTAAGCTCTTTTCTTTGTAAAGACGCTGGGAAGTGGAAATAAAATGTCTTAATTAATTTTATATATATACTAAAAAAACAACAACACGAGTTTCATTCTTTCTCTCTCTACTTTCTCCTTCACGTCCTCTCTAACTCTTTCTCTCGCTATATATATATATATATATATATATATATATATATATATATATATATATATATATATATATATATATATATAACTACTTAATTTACTCACATAAAATTAATATACGAAAGTATAGATTTATGCGTAAACTTCATGTATTTACTTCAAAAGTGCTCAATACGTAGGTAGAGCTAGTTGTATGTTATATATATATATATATATATATATATATATATATATATATATATATATATATATATATAAAATTTAAATGGGAAATTTGAAAACTTTGAAGTGTCGGATATAATGATAAAATCATTTTTATTTACATATTTTTTTGTAAGTCGGATATTTCGCTAGTAATAGCCTCATCAGGGTAGAAAGTCCGATCCATGAATTTTTTTTTTCTTTTTCTTCATTTTGGTGTTATGACGAAGAGAAGAGAATGTACGTGCTGTGCCGGTGATTTCAGGTGTATAATGCTCCAATTTCGAACAGCATTTGAAGTAAAAGTGATCTTTTTGAAGACACATATTTGTAAAGTAAAATTTAATTGGGAAATTTGAAAACCTTGAAGTGTCGGATATAATGATAACATCATTTTTATTTACTTTTTCTTTTCCGATATTTCGCTAATAAATAGCCTAATCAGGGTAGAAAGTCCGGTCCATGAATGCTTTTTTTTTTTCTATTTCTTCGTTTGGTGTAATGGCTGAGAGAAGAGAATTTACGTGCTGTTCCGGTGATTTCAAGTGTATAATGCTCCAGTTTCGAGCGGTATTAAAGTAAAAGATGGGCATACACTTTTTGAAGACACTTATTTTTAAAATAAAACATCATCCAAATGCCTGTTTGTATATCACTTCCCAATATACTAGACACACACTCACACACACACACACACACACACACACACACACACACACACATATATATATATACACACACACACACACACACACACACACACACACACACACACACACACACACACATATATATATATATATATATATATATATATATATATATATATATACCGTTTTTATAGACGACGAAACCGGTGTCATTGGATAATTATATTTTAAAAACAGTATATATATATATATATATATATATATATATATATATATATATATTACATAGGCATCACCACATTATCAAGGCCAAGTGGCCACTCAAGGATAAGGGTTAAAGAGTGTACAGTAGAAATTGGACAATATAGTAATCAATAGTAATGAAAATTTGGTAAATTTGATAACTTATATGGAACGGCTCATCAAGAACTTATTTACATTAGACTTGAACACAACCATATTGTAGTCAGCCGGAAAGCAGGAAAACGGAAGACAATTCCACAGGCGTGCAGTTCTAAGAAAGAAGCTTTGTTCATGGAATCTACGTTTAGGCTTAGGCACAGATAAAGAGTGGGGGGATTATTGATAGTGTTTACAGCTAGACGAGTGTTTCTTGTGAAATATACCGCTTCCCATGTGGGGGTACTAAATTGGTTAAAGGGAAAATTATTCCCAACTCGCATTTAGGTAAAAATGCACTTTCATAAATAATTGAATTCATTCAAAAACGTATCGCAAAAACAAACAAACAAAAATAATAATATATATAATTAGATTCGAAATAATTTACTTCCTTCACTGATGATCGTGAAAGAATAAAACATGAGATTATTTTGACAAAATATTTTATATATATATATGTATATGTGTTTGTGTATGTGTGTGTGCGTGTGTACCTATCGCGTACATTCCTAAGAAAATAACCATAAAATTATGCGTAAATAGTTAATTCTTATATACATTAATCGATATGTAGTTATACTTCGTATGTAAAAAAAAAAAAAAAACTGATGTAAACTGTCGCTTGTCCATTCACTATATAAGCAGCACTTGTATCAACAGCACGAAAATATGCTGACATCGCTGTCGTAGGTGCGCTGTGAGATTTAACAAGAAAGATGTCGAACACAAAAAATGTGTAGATATGCACGATAAAAATGCGGAAAATATCAAGTAGAAAGTATAATGTAACGAAATCATACAAAGTAAAAAAAATTAAAGAAGAAACAATAAAAGGGGTACATGAAAAAAATAGAAGATAACACAATCGTGGAAAAATAATTAAAAAAATAAAACGCGGGAAAAATGCAATATCGAAAAGAAGACGAAGAAGAAAAAATGCCGAAAACAGTCGGAACATCAAATAAATGAGAGACGGGCTATAAAAAAAATATAAAATAATAAAACCTTCATTTGAAATATATGATTCATTCAAATCAGTTCGATTAGATTCGATTGTGGATGGTGAACCTCTTTTTCACAGTTCTGTTCCTTTCTTTTTATGATGACGAAAATAACAAACGCGTTAGTTTAGATCGTTGCCGGTAGGGATGCCGGTAGTATGAAGATGAAAATTACAATTACATCGATGCCCTTTGTGTATGAAGGAATTTGTTTCTAAGATGAAAAAGCACGAATTAATGCATTCCCCGCTTTTTTTTTTTCAAATTGTAGTCCTTTTTTTTGTTTTTATGTGAGGCCCCAAACTACAAAGCCAGCTTGATCGAAAGATAATATCGACACACAATGCGTGATGAAACCAAGACTATGAAGTCTCGGGAAACAACTGATTCTTAAGAGAATAGATAAAAGGAAAAGCCTATAGGAAGATTGTGACAAAAAGTAAATATGCACTGAAATTGTAGAGTGTTTGAGGTTTGGTAATAACTGCCATTGACTGCCCACCCCCTACTTTAAATCTGTATTCTTAGGCGCAGAATGTTCAGAGTGATCTTTCTTATATTTTCCGTCTGATTGCGTACTTACGCATGATTTTAAGAGGAATGAATAGCACAATGCTTCTTTTTTGTTGAGAGAAAGAGAGGCAGAGAGAGAGAGAGAGAGAGAGAGTTTAACACACATGATTTAACATAAAAGTGGATGTGCTTTACTTTTGATTGGTGGCTAATTCATAAATTACAGATATTTTCCGCATTATTAAAGACATTTAATATCCTTACGATGTAACATTAAAACAGTGATTGATATTCAAAGTATAAAAAGTATATACAAAACATGAATATACGCGTGATTATACAGAAAACACACACACACACACACACACATATATATATATATGTGTGTGTGTGTGTTGGGTGTTTTTATTTTACGGCATATCAACCCTTTTCGGGTTATTTAATGCCAAATCCAATGATTTTGAAGAAAAAAATTTTAATGGAATATATTTGTTGTTTTCAAGTCGGTTTCTATTTAACCCATAGTTGGGACCCTAACAGGTACTACCATTCCGGGTCAGAGTGGACCGACCTGGGAGCAATGGTAATTAAAGGAAGGCTCCACACTCCCCAAAGCCCGCAAGCGGGGGCCTCACAATTGGATATAGTTTAAGGTCATATCAAGAACCAAGTATATATATATATATACATATATATATATATATGTGTGTGTGTGTGTGTGTGTATCGTACATTTAATGGTAAACTTGGCAAGAGTAACACCAATCAGTTTCTCTCTCTCTTTCTCTCCTTCTCTCTCTCTCTCTCTACCAAGTTATATATATATATATATATATATATATATATATATATTGGTATTCAGGAGAGAAAACTAGTAAATTAAAACAAGCTTATTAAGAGTGCTCAATAAAAAAGAATACAATATAATATTTTTATTTATATAGGCAAATATTACATAGTCGCTACACTGGCCACGCTAATGTTTCAGACAAGTGGTCCATCCGGACCACAAGTACTCTTCAGGCGACGTTATAATGTCTGTACTCCCGTGAAGAAGTCTGCTTCATAAATGTAAGAAATAGAGGAGATATTTAAAAAAATAATATAAAAACGTAAAATTCAGAAGGAAGGAGTTGGGGTTTTGACATTTTAGACGTTAGACATTGAAAAGAAAGAAGGAATACACCGAGCGCTAATCGCAATTCTCAGTACAGTTTCAAGACCAGTCGTAATGGAAATTTGTTAGTTTTAAGCTTTTTAGGCTGTTTTTAAAGTTTTTTTTATAAGATGACTTTTGTCTCATGTTTTAATCTACAACTGCGATTTCAACTGTATTAATTCCATTGATTTCCAACGTTTTATTATTAATTTATTTCACAGCTCCATTTGTTGGCAAAATGCAAATTATATTCATTTCCTTTTGATTTTCTATCAAAAGATTAGCAACTTCTGATAGATTAGCTTTTCGTTTGGTATTAATTCTGTGAGAATTTAAAATTTTAATATCGTTATCATTTGGTGATCCCAAACTAATTCTATTTAAAATGTCACCAAAGTTTTCAGTATCATCTTTTTGTTGCATATTAATTGTTAATTCATCATAATCAAAATAAGACCATAAATTTAGACCAGCTATACGTAAACCTGATTTTATTGCATCATAAATTGAAATTTTTGAAAATACAGGTTTTTCATTCACAGGAGGAAACTGAAATAAATCACCAAAAGTAACTATGGACATTTTTGCAAATGGAAAAAAATTTTTTTTCTTGAATCACCAAATATTTCTTGCAAACGTTGATTAATTTTTTGACCAATTGCAAATGGCTAATCATGCTTATTTCATTAATGATGAACAGTCTCACATAACTAAGCATAGATCTAATTTCCTTAAGCTTAGTTTTAAATAATTCTTCATACTTTGGTGTAGAACCATGCTGCACTTTTAGTTGACAAACTCTGTGGCAGGTTGATCCTTTCAACAAGAAAGCACTGACACCTGTTGGGGCACAAATTATGACTGCTGGACAGTTTACAGCTGGATAAATGAATGATAATATATCTGCTGGTGCATTGATCAAGAAGGACTTTCCCACACCGCCTTGACCACTAATTACTTTCAGCACTTGCGGGCAGTCATCACAATTGCATCTTGGAATTGGTTTTTCCTCATTCCAATGGAAATTTCTTTGCTCAATTTTAGCAATAATTTCATCATAAAAAGCCTTTTGAATTTGGTTGAGGTTGTGCTCATTTTCCAATACTTTTTCTTGAGTAACTTGTCTTATTTGAGGTTCCAATCCACCTCACCATCAAATTCATCTTTTCCAATCACATTAATTTGACCATCACAATCATTTTCATCATCTTCATCATGGTTATTTTCAATGAATTCTTTGGCTTATTGTTCACAAACTTTGGCCTTTTCAATTGGTTCATTCATTTTTTTAACAATAACATAATTCATCATTTCAGGTATGGAAAAGGCATTTTTCTTAAATGATTCAGCATAAGAATTACAACCATCAATTTCTTCTAGACGACATGGTTTGAACAACATCAATAGATTATGAAAAAAAGCGCTCTTTTGTCTCTGAAGTTAATTTCACATTTGGAGTTTTAACAACTTTTTCTTTAACTTTACAGAAATAACCAAAGTTAATTTTAAGTTTCATTTCATCACTTTGATCATTTATTTTTAAATATTTGATTCTCTCATAATTTCTAGCAACATAATATAAGCTTTTGTTTTCCATTGAATTAGGTCTATTTGGGTACCATGTTTCAACCATGTTGTCATAGTACAAGTCTGTACAATCAGAAGACAGATTATCTAATTCTTTTGTGGCAAAAATATACAGGTTCTATATTGAGGCATGTCTGCACCAACCCACATGACAGCCTCAGATGATCCAAACAAATGGTGTCCCAACAACTTATCAGCTACTTCATAAGCCCCTAAATCTCTTTTGGCTAGAAATGAAAGACCAGCATTTTTGTATTTACTATAAAGAGATTTAGAGTGGTCCAATGACCACACACCTTCAGTCTCACCTTTTTCATATTTAGTTTTATAGTTGGTGATATAATGATTCAATACCATTAAACTTTCCGAGATTTACTGTATATCAATATTAGATTTCCACATCATCAAAAGTACAGGATTATAATCGTTAATATACTGTGCTTCATGCCTTCTTTCCAAGTTATAAAGTTTTAGTACTTTTTTGCCACGTTTATGTGATTGAACACTTTCCTTAACAGTGTTAAACTTGAACTGTCCAACACCTCTTGGAAATCCATATCTACAAATCGTGTAAAATCTATTATTAACAAATTTTCTGCAATAACAAGATCCAGTAGATGTATGACGTTGCAATTTAGTAACCAAATATGACAAATTTAGAGATTGAAATTGAGATGGAAGATGGCAAGTAATTTTTGTTTCAATAAATTTCTGGACATCTGATGAAGAATCTTTATTAAAAACTGGGGCATTTTCACAATATAATTTCATGTGTATATGAGGAGCACCTCTGTGTTGGTACTCTAGACGCCAAAAATAATGATTAACTTTACTCAGTGGACCATTGTCATCAAGTATGACTACTTTCATAAATGTCAGAAATCGATGATAAAAATGTTCATTCACTGCAACAATATTATTATCATTTATTCGTCCAATTGTTTTACTTTTGCCATTTAACTTTTCTAAAAATTGATTTAAATCTTTTAGAAAATATTCATTACAAGAAAGTGTCAAGAAAAATGTTGGCACACCATGACACTCAGCAAATGCTTGCAAATCACTATATTTTAGAGACCAA
The DNA here is from genome assembly GCF_053919585.1 of Euprymna scolopes. NCBI lineage: Eukaryota > Metazoa > Mollusca > Cephalopoda > Sepiida > Sepiolidae > Euprymna > Euprymna scolopes. Next base: position 150,842,498 of record NC_136482.1, on the reverse strand, counting down.
ACTGCTTTGGATCCTCTCATATTAGACATCATCATGGACACATTTCCTTCCAATTGTTTGTCATTGTTTTGTAATCTGTGCTTAAATTATCTAACAGTGATGTTTGACATTTTGATAGTTTTCATAACTGCATAAATGCCAGCATCAATGGCTCTTTTATCGGCTTTGTCAGCACAAAACATTAGGTACTGCATATCATTCTTAAATCTAGCATCAGAATGATTTAATCTATTCCTTATGAACATAAATGGCTTCACATTGCCATATGTGCGTTCAGTTGAAAATATTCCAAATTTGCCTTTCGTATACAAATTAGGAAAACACAGTAATTCCAAATGTGGATCATTATCAGTAAGCAATTTTCCCTCAATTCTTGTTTGTCTGTAAATTATTAAGTCCTTTTCAGGTGGCAATAATGGCTGCATATCTTGAACCGTATGAGGCTCATAGGAAATCTGAGCTCAAGTTTGAATTAAAAAAATAATCCCTTTTTGAAATTGTCCTTTTGTCCAGTACACGTGACAATATTCTCTAAATTAGCATTTTTATTAATAGTAATATCACTATACAAAACATTATTTTCTTTCAGCCATTCTAGTGCTTTTAATACTTTATTGATGCCAAGTAATGACCGCCAAATTACATTTTGTTTGCTTGGCAATGTATGGACTAAGATTACCATAATATTTTTTATCTGATGGCAACGTGTTCATGAAATGGTTAATATTTTCCATTGGTAGTGGAAGATGAGTAACTATTCCTCAAACCAACAAACATTTTGCTCCTTTGAAACTATATGGCATCAATAATGTTCATGAAACATTTGGCTCTTTGAATTAAAAGCTTTTCATAAAAAATCAAATGACCTATTTCAGGTGGAATTTCTGTGACTTCAAGTCCATTAATTGATGCCAAAGTAGGTATTGCTTTATTTTTAGATTATATCGACAAGATTTACGAATACTGCAAGAAAGAGTATAGGTATATCGAATAATATCTGACACACATTTTTCAATCCCCCATTTTCTTCCCACTCAGACAGTTCAGAGTCTTTATGTCTCATTTTGCAAATGTCACAATGGTTTAATTTAAAATTGTAAATTTCTTTTTCATAATTTGTAAATAGTTTGTTATATTTATTTCTGCCATTTGACTCAGTATGAATCTCATATTTAGTGTAAAAAAATAATAATCATATTTCTCAGAAATATTAGAATCCAAATAGTTTTGATTGGTCAAAGTAGAAAACAACAACCAATCACCACTTAGTATAGCAATGTCAAAGTTATTAAGCGAATTTCCAATTGACAGCAGTCTATACATTTTCCTAAGAATTGTCCTTAAATACTGTGAATGAGATGCCACTAGCCTTAAAAAAGTCAAATTATCAGTGCAATCTTTCTGGCCAGCAAAAAATTCCATAAGAATGAACTTTTTTGCAGTTCTGAAAAGTGTCCAATATTTTTCTCATTTGAGAGATTTTCATCTAAGGATTAAAAACATTCAAAATACTGTGGATTTGTTTGACATATTTTAATTGTTGATTTGTGACGGGATAGCATTCATTAATGCTACAAGCTCTATATATATATGCTCATTCGATTTTTCATTTTCTGCATCATCATTAATATTATTAACAATGTCAATTTTATTCACAATAGTATTACACCAACTCGTTGTTCGTTATCACTTTGAGACTGATTACAATTGCATTCATTTGTACAATACATGGATTTATAGTTATGATTTTGCATCTGAGTCAATGGGACATACCGGCAGGCAGTTCCGTCAGTTAAAATGTGCTCACTTGAAAAACAATGGAAGGCTATATTCCAATATTTTTTCATTAAGCCAATTTTATCAGCTTCTTGTACAATAGAGTTGATATGTTTCTTGTACAATGTAGTTGATATGTTTAAAATAATTTTTCAATTGACTAATCATGAAATTTTTCATACCAACTCCTTTTATGTAGTTTTTATTTTCTACATTAAATGTAACTCTATTAGCCTCTTGCTTTTGACTATCATTCAATTCAGTATTTTTTTTAATGAAGTTTTTATATGATTGGATCAATTTTTTTAAAATTATTATTTTTGGCATGTAATCACCATCAAATTTTCTTTGATTTTCATTAAGACCACATTTTTTAAATAAAATTTGTTTATAAAAATAGTATCTTTTCTTGATATATAATGAATTGAATTATAATCATTCAACTGTTTGTATTGTCTATGCCTATTACGACATCTGTTCAAATTATTATATTAATACTGAATGTTTCTTTTTTATTTTCATAATATTTTTATTATAATATAATGTATGTTTTCTCAGTATTTTAATTTTATTTTTTTGATAATTTTTTCTTTGTACTTTTATCATATTTTTTTGATAAAATTGATTACCTTTTTCTTTTATTTTCTCTTTGTTTTTTAGATAATATTTTCTATTTGTTTCTTTCTTTTTCTTTTTAAGTTTTTCTTGAAAATGAAAATCGTCAATATTAATTTTCTTCGCATCATTATTGCCAGTATTCATCTTAAATTAAATAATTGGAGAAATTCGCTTACTTTTTGGTAAAAGCAAAATGACTGATTTTACAACAATAAAATTGAATACTTATCTTTAAATTGTGTCGTTTTTAGGAGGGTTTTATTAAAAAAAACAAAAAGCCATCACCACACACCACCACCAATAAAAAGTTAACAAATCGAAAAAGCAATATATCAATAAGCCTTGAAAAAATCGATGGCAGATTGACCTCAGCAGCAGATAACTTAATTTGTGTTGTTGTTGATTATGTTCGTTAGTTGGCGTTGATTGTTGAACGTTTTCTGTTCTATTTTAAAATCTAGTTTTGAGTGAAAAATGATTTTTTTAAAAAAAGATCCATGACTTATAATCACTGTTTGGTGATATTATCGTCTGATAAATTGTCTTTTTAATCAACAGTTGCTGCTGCGCATTCGCGTTGCGCCGCGGCGGCTGCACACGAAAAAAAAAAGAGAGACGAGAGGAAAAACAATTTTTTTATTTTGTCCGGATTGTCCGGACACGGAGAAGGTGGTGCATAGGTGTCGTTTACGAAGTAAAAGACAAAACAGGTGAGATTGTTGTTATAGTTTATCAATGGGAATGTTTATGTTTGTTATTACTTCGTGTGTGTGTGCGAGTGCGTGCGTGCGTGTGTATTTTTCGCCTCCCCCTTTCTCTTAAAGTATAATAGCATGTTAGTGAGTCTATTGTCTTTTACCTCCTCCTATTAATCTCGCTAATAAGCCTATATACAACTATTGTCAGCTGTTTTCTGTCTACTCTCTCTCTCTCTCTCTCTCTCTCTCTCTCTGTAAGCCACCACAACTCATTTTTGCAACTCCTTTTTTAATAAATTTGGTTTTTATTTTCAATTACATTTCTTGTCCGAGTGACACATTATTTCATTAAACTTTCCAGTTTAAGAAATTTTTTTCTCTACCTGGACTTCCGGCCAAGATCACAGTGTAGTATTCTGATGCTACACTTCGCCTTTTCTGTCCTCTGTCGATGAAGGAGAAATCCTTAATGACTGAGACAATTTTTATGTTTGTTTCTATTCAGATTGGCCTTTTGGGGGAAGCTGGATTTTCCTCACATTAACTGACCTTGTATCTAACTGTCCTCGTGGCGAGGCAAGTAAATAGCAACTTTATTATATATATATATATATATATATATGTATATATATATATATATATATATATATATATATATATATATTTGGATAAATTAGTGTCCATTCGATTAAGAAAAATATTGGGATGGGGGGTACTGTTCGCATACGTGAACCAAAAAAACATATTTCACATTTTTTTGTTTTTTGTAAATAAAACACTGTTTAATTCACCGTTGAAAACTAATGTAATGAATAGAAGTGCACACGTTTGTTTTTCAACTATATTTTTAAAATTTGACCCCAAATAATCCCGGATTGCTTAAAAATTATATATTCTGATAACTGTAGCTGCAACTAAACATGTAAGAAAATTTGTCTTATTTTCATATTTTCATTTTTTTTTTAAATTTTTAATTCGTTCTAGAATAAAAAAAAACAAAAAAAAACTTTGTTTACAGTAAAGTAACATCAGCGCTAGTAATACGATCTGTTTAATCCCTCCAACTCCACTCTCTCTATCTTACTCAATTGTGTATGTGTTTCCCCTCCCGCTATCTATTAAACTATAATAGACTGTTAGTGAGTCTATTTTCTTTTACCTCCTCCCATTACTATCGCTACTAAGTCTACTATATTACGACTATTATCAGCTGTTTTCCTGTCTATTCTCTCTCCCCCTCCTGTAAGAGAGAAGGAGAGTCTTAAATTTCATTTCATTTTGTGAATCTCCTCACACCACAACTCATTTTTGCAACCCCCTCTTTGTATTTATTTATTAATTACAGGTCTGAATATTCTCTTTGTTTCAGTTTGTGTGTATTTCTCCTCACACCACAACTCATTTTGTGCAACCACCTGTTTGTAATACAGGTCTTAATAATAAGATAATCTGAATTTTTTTTAACAAAAACTTAAAAATAACTTTTTTAGATTAAATTTTATAAAACTTCTTTCAGGATAGAAAATCTTTAAAATTTAATAAGGGCCATACTTCATATAGGTTTCATTAAAAAATGTTCAGTACAAAACAAGAAAATTAGAGATAAAAATTTCAAAAGGCCTTTATAACTAGTTACGGCCAATAACAGTCCTCGCCAGTGAAAGTCTTTGTTCTTGTTATTCTATTATTATTTAAAACATTTTCTGTCCTGCTCTTTTGCGCGAGGACTAATAATATTTACCACGATGACGTTTAAAATTTTAAATTTAATATTAAAATTAAAAAATAAAAGAATAAACATACCAGTAATGGTTATAAAGCAATTATGCAATTAAAAAAAATAATAGCAATAATAGTAATAATAATAGTAATAATAGTAATAATAGTAGTAATATAAATAATAATAATAATAATAATAATAATAATAATAATAATAATAATAATAATAATAATAATAATAGTAATAATAATAATATTATTTAAAAGAATTTATCTGAATGATTCAGAAAATATAAAAAGACAAATTATAATGATAGGTTAACGCAATGAATAATAAAGTAAAACAGTAAAAAATCATTAGAAGATAGATTAGTAAGTAACAAAATCAAAATGACAGTGTATAAAAAATGAATAAAATTTAGGAAATAATGAACTAATGTTAAAACGATTAATCGGAATTGGAATCGGAAAAAATCGGAAGATTTACGGGTATCGGAATCGGAAAAATTGATGCCTATTTTCCGATTTCAAAACGGTTCTTTTAATTGTGTTTTTTAATTTGATTTTGTTTAAAGTAAAATCTTCCATTGATAGTAATAATGATAAAATAATACATATTTATTGATTTTAAATTACCAGTAAAGTTAAAATCGATAGATCGTTCACCTCAAGTGTATTTTGACGTTTAGGAAAATATCTGCATATTTAACGTGTGTTTTTTTATGAAAATCGGAGATTAGAACGATCTTATATTTAAATAATTAGAGATTGGTAAAGAATCGGAATCGGAATCGGTAATTCTATTGAAATCAGGAATTTAGTACGGAATTGGTAATTGCATCGGAATCGGGAAAAATATTGAAATCTTCCCATCACTGTAATAAAAGTATATTAAATACTAAGTAGGGAAACTACTGGAATATACCAGTAGAAGTAAAATAAAAATAATTAATAATTGATTATTAAAACAATATAATAATGCATAAAATGAAAATATAGAGTAATATGTATGGAAGCAAAATGGAAGTTAATGGCTGGTGCTATTTACTAGTGGTTAGGAGAGTTAAAAACAACGTCATGGAGGTTAAATTGCAAGTTATAATAGAAGAGTGGTATTAAAAGACAGTCAAGTTATATATATACGAAGACACACACATATACACATATATATACACATGTATATACACAAACACATACACACACAAACACACACAAACACATACACACACACACACATATATATATGCCTACAGTCAATCATGGTGGTGGGAATATCATGGTCTGGAGCTACATGAGTGCTGCAAGTATTGGAGAATTACATCTTGCTGAGGGAAACATGAAATCCAACGTATACTATCAAATACTACAGCAGAACATGATCCCCTCCCTCCAGAAACTGGATCGCAGAGCAGTGTTCCAGCATGACAATGGCCCAAAACACACATCCAAGACAACCACTTCTTTACTTGAAGAGGCTTAGGATAAAAGGTGATGGACTGGCCAAGCATGTCTCAAGACTTGAACCCTATAGAGCATTTTTGGGGCCACCCCAAGCAGAATGGGGAGTGTGCAAAGTCTCAAATATCTGCCAGCTCTGCCACGTTGTAATTGAAGAGTTGAAGAGCATTCCAGTGGCTATATATTCATAAAACTCCATGCCCAGATGAGTAAAGGCAGTTTTGGGTAAGGATGATGGCCACACAAAATATTGGGAATTGACATGTTGCATGTTAATATTAACAAATTTTCGTAAAGGGTGCACTTGCTTTTGTTGCCAGGAATTTAGCTTTTAATGGCTATACTTTGAGTTATTTTGAGATGAAAAAACATTAACTTTGTTATATATGCTGTAAAAGACTACTGTTCATTCTGTCCAAAAATAATTTTTTTAGTGTTGTCCCATGATGAGATATACTTAGCTATTTGAAGAAATGTGGGTGTGTACTCAACTTGTGATACACTATATATATATATATATATATATATATAATATATATATATATATATATATATATATACTAGTAGAAGTGCCCGTCATTGACTATGTTCAAAATCAGCATACAGAAAATGGACTGTGATTGATGAAAGTATGATAGGTTATGAAAAGGAGGGGTGTGTAAAGATATAGGTTTTGATACTCAAAAATTTTACCCTAGGCAAAATATGATGAAAGTAAATATAATTTTCGCGGAAATACATTTTTAATATCAACTTTGTTTCCATTCGTAGCAAAGAGTGACTAACAAAATGAGGTTTCCTTACAAAGAGAAAATAATAATATAAATATACAAGAAATAAATATTACCACATTCAATAAAAGTTACTTTTATGGAAGAAAAGTTCATTGGTTTGTATTTTAAAGTATTTTGTAAAAAAGAAAAATTTTCTTTAATTCACGAACCGGTTTAAAAAATATCAAAATGTCACCGACTTTGAAATGGAGAGCCCCGTTTTCAATTTGAAGGAGGGGCACCTGAGCATTCTGTATCAACAATTTAAGAGAGATCCGTCAACGAAAGGAATATTTATAAACATAGTTTAATGTTTTCCGTTATTTTGTGCTTGGGGAATATTAGATTATGGCATGTGTACTTTATATAAAAATGTATTTAAGTAGTTATCGCCTGAAATTTCGTTTTAATTTCGGTTCACTGAACTTATCTCAAGTAAAGAGCATTAAAAACTATTTCAAAACAACAGAAAAACATGAACTGAACTTTGATCGACTATGGTAACATTTATTTCTTGTATATTTATTTTGTCAGGTAGTCGTTTGATGTTTTTTTTTGCTAAACACCCTTACTAAATAATATGAACGAAATATCGAAAAACAAAGAAACAAAAACAGTTTTAAAAAATAATGAAGCTTTACTTACTTACCGAAACAGCAAAATGGGATATTAAAAAAGAAAACGCGTTTGTTTTTTAAGCAAAGAATCGATATAAATATGAATAAGAAGAAAACGGCGCCTTTTTCAAACAAAACGCTTCGTTTTAGTTTTACAGTATTGAACGGTGTAGTATTTGACCGTCAGATTCAGGGTTGTACTATTGTAATGTAAAGAATACACAGAAACCGTATTACACTGACAAAAAAGCTTAAACAGATATATAAATAAAAATAAAAAGGTTATGTAAATGTTTTAAAAATACACTTAATCACGTGCGCAGGAGTAATGTTCTTATGTTTTTATTATTTATCTATTCATCTATTTTCGAAAGAATGCCACGTGCAAGTGGAGAAGAAAAAAACAGGGTTATGCAAAATTTGTGTCGAGAATTGGCTAAAGTTCCGACTTTTTTTCTGCTTTCATTTTAATAAGAACGTGAATTTATGAGGCGAATTTATTCGACACAATATGATTCAGCTAAAAAAAATAAATAACAGCTAACGCGAATTAAGATTAAAGTCAAGGTGTTATTGTGGACCCTCACCCCTTTTAACAAACTTTGTTAAACTTTGTGATATATTTACATTGTATGGAGGTCAGGCGCGAACGAACAGCCAATAATTTTATTATACCATATTTCTTCAAACTGAAACATAATTATCACAGTATACTTAAGCAAATAGATATGAAAAGTCTTTGTTAAAGATTGTGCCATATTTCTATGGAGTACAGGCGCGAACACAGACCGCGAAATTTTATCATACCATCCCTATTTAAGTTGAAACATACTTATCAAAGTATTCTTATGTACATCTATATAAAAAAAACCTTGTAAACGTTGTCTTTTTCATTTTTTTCCATACTTTGGGGGCTAGGGGCGAACGCAGGCCCCACAATTTTTATGAACCACCGTCCTACCAGATCAAACACACCCATACCTGATCCTCGACACACCTTCTATCATTATATGTAATCAGTTTTTAAAATAGTCAACCATATAGGAGCCTATTCGTGACCACACACACACACGCACACACACACAGACGTTCAGCTTTATATTATATATATATATATATATATATATATATATATATATATATATATATATATATATATATTATAGCCGACGTTGTCCAGTCATACAATACGCTTAAACATGTTAAACATGATATTTTAATTTATGCAGATTGCGTAAGTATTTTTATAGAATCACACCTCTATTGAATATTATATATATTACGAGGAATAATTTGCCCAGCGGACAATTCGCAAAAATTGATAATGTCGTTCATCAAATATCGTCTCTGTTTGTTTACGATATCACGTCAGCTGATATTTAAGCTTGACGACCTTAAAATAATGTTTCTTCTCTGATATAAAATAGTATAGTTTTCGCAGGGGGATATTTTACGCTATACTGGCCAAGGTTTCCCCGATGTAACGTAAAATATTCCTTTCTAAAATTTTTATCTATAAGAGAAAAAATACCATGTTTTATATCAGATTTTTTATCGATTTTTGGTACTTATCGGAATGAATTTCTATACAAAATATTACCAGTAATACAAATTACCTTTGTATGAAATTTATAAAAGATAAGCTCAGCCATTTCGGAGAACCTATGTGGAAGCAACTGACGGACACAAAGTGACTTTCATATATATATATATATATATATATATATATATATGATTTCAACGTTTGTCAGACGAGAGCCACTCTCTCACTAACTAAATGTCCATGTGCCCGAAGATAATTTTTCAGCCCTGCCATCAACTTGAACACCCTCAAGTAGACATACAACTGAAAACGTCCCCTGGTTTAGATGAAAATAACAGCAGCGGAACCTGTATCATCGTTCGCTTTCATGTGATTAACAAAACCTGCCTTAGACAACAGAGCCCGGTCACACACCTTACAGATCCAAATATCTCCATGGTTGGCCGGCAAGGTTTGGCATTTTCTACATGATCTCTTGAGCTTCGCTCAGTCAATTTTGGTTGCTTCAAAGTGTTCTGCACTCCTGTATATCAGTGTCCTCCACTGCTTGCGATCACACGCTAGAGACTCCCAACTCTCAACCGGAATATGAAAGCTCACCAAACTTTCCTTGATGCTATCACGAAAAGTTTTCTGTGTTCTTTTTCCAAGAAAGAACTAACCATAGAACATCTGTTTTAGGAGGCAATAGTCTTCAAGCCGGATAAGTTGACCCGCCCAACGCATCTGGTTCTTAATAACAATGGTAGCAATATTGGTTGTTTTGGCTTTATTTAAGACATATGTATAGGGACAAATCTATCCCACTTCAAACCAAACATGTATCTAAGGCAGTGCTAAATGAACCTCTCGAGCAATTCTATATGTGACAGGTACAAGGTCAAAGTTTCAGATGCGTAGAGTAGGGATGGTACTAGACATGCTTGATATACTGAAATTTTAGTTACCAGAGTTAGATCACCGTCAGACCAGACTCTATCTTGTAACTTTCCTAAAGCATCTGATGCCTTTCTGAATTTCTGTCTTTTTTCATAAAGAGCGCTATCATTTGATAAGGTACTCGCAAGGTAGACAAAATGTTGTACGACTTCAAGGCGCTTTCCACAGACGAAGATATCATGCTCCACATACAGATCATCAGGAGCGGGAGTGTACATGACTTAAGTTTTCTTAATGCTAACTGTCAGTCCGAAGCAGGTACAAGCATTTGTAAAGAGATCTATCACTAGTTGCATATCTACTGGGGAGTGTGTTACCAGGTCAGCATCATCAGCATACAACAGTTCCCTTACAAGTCCATCATTAACAAGTGTTTAGGCTCGGAATCTTCTGAGATTGAACACCTTTCCAGTCGTTTGGAATCTAATGTAAACACTCATATCGCAATCGTGGAAACCATACCATAGCACAGCAGTCATTTAGAGGAAAAACAATGTTGGTGCAGCTATATCACGCTGATTCACATCATTATCAATGGGGAATTCTTCCGAAAGCCGAGCAGTGAAGTCGACGCGACCTTTCATACTACGATGAAGTTCCTCGAACTTGTCTGTAAATGCAGGTGTATAGCCAAATTTTTCCAGCACTTTTCAGAGAGCCTCACGATTGACGGTGTCAAACGCCTTGGTTAAGTCCACAAATACCTAGCAAAGAGGCATACGCTAATCAATAAACAATTTTCCAAAAGTTGTCTAGCAGATAACACCATAACCACAGTTTCTCGTCCACCTCTAAAACAAGACTGGGACTCCGGAAGGATATCAGGACATACATACTTTTTCAATCAGTTTAGCAAGAGACCTGCACATACCTTTCAAACCGTACTCAGCGAGATACATCGATAAGTTTCACAATCAGACCTAGGGCCCCTTCTCTTGTACAAGATAACCAGGATGGCATCTAACCAATCTTGGACAACCAGGTCATCCTACCATACTGAGAGTATCAAAGAGTGGACCACACAATGTACATTGACTCCACAATGTTTCAGCAGCTCTACAGGTATGCCATCCAGCCAAGGGGCTTTGTTCGAGTTTATCTGTTTAATGCAGTCACCTGTTTCCACAAGAGTCGGTTAAACATCAGGTTCCGGACAAAAGGAAATCGAGGAATACTTTCTATTGCTGTAACATCAACATTGGATTGGTTGTGAAAAAGATCATGAAAGTGTTCATGCCATCGATGCTTAATTTCATGTGAGGTTTTGCCAGGAGTGATGTAGTTGAAGAGGATTACGAACCATAAGCCTGATGAAGCAAAGTATAAAATGTCGTGACATCTCTATGATCGTAGGCAGTCTGTATCTCCCTGGAGAGGTCAGACGACCATTTGGATTTTATTACGTATTTCGTCGTCTTCCACTCATCAAAGTGGCTTAATCTAGCGAGATTCGAAATCAGGACCCCACGGTAATGAACCTGACCTTTCCATCCGCTGTTTTTTTTTCTCGCCGACTGTTAAGATATATCGCAATTTATTTAGGTGTCATTTTTTTTTTTTTGCGAGATGTTTTAAATGAATTCATCTATTTACGAAAGTGCCTTTTTACCTAAATGCGAGTTGGGAATAATCTTCCCTTTAACCAATTTGGTACCCTCCTACACACACATATACATAAATATATACATATATATATGTATATATATATATATATATATATATATATATATATATATATATATATATATATATATATAAACTAGCAGGAAGACTTAACATAAACAATGATTGCTCACACTCCGATATTTTTATTGTCTTCGAAATCACTTAAACTGCCCATATTTAATTTATTGTCTTCTTTAATTGGGGATCCATTGTAGTGCAGCGAGAGGAAATTTTACATGCCTCCTACAAGGACTAAGTCCACAATACATTGTCATCTACACTACTCTCTAGAGAACTCATTCACTTCAGAGGTATCCCTGTCATATCAAAGAATCTAAATCTGATTTTATATGTTCAGCATTTTGCTTTGTGTGGTCATAAACTTCTCAAATGCACTTATGATATTAGACTGTATAAGGTGTACCTTTCGTCAAAATCGTCTGTTCCTTCTTTCATCAGTTATCGATATCTATCGACAGCATTCCAAGAGAAAACCTATATAAGGACACTGTCATTTACATAAAGTACCTTCGTGTTAAATTTCGTCAAAATTGGCTGAGCCCTTTCGGAGTCGATCGGAATCAAACTTAGACACAGAAAAGATTCAAATGTATATAAATCTATCTATCTATCTATCTATATATATATATATATATAATTCAAATTATAGTGTTTGAATATATGGTTAAGTGAGATTTTTTAATCATTTACTACTGCTTTAAATCTTCACCGCTCTATCATTTTTCGATCAAATCTCAAACAATTATTATAATTTATAGATAACCTTCCCAGCTATACTGTGAAAAAAAATCCATTTTCGTTCGGTAAAACAAAAGTTACGGTGAATTCCCTGGTATTCAATACCGTAAAAATATGTAAGGAGAAGAGCGACGCTTTTTATGAGCGGTTTTCGTAGCAATCACGTCGCAGCTAATTGCTACTAATCCGAAAAGAGAAGTAAGATGTTAAGCATAGAGAATTGAAGCATGAAAGGGAGATAACTGAGAAGATTTTATTGGAAGCAGACGAGTGCCGTACATTGCTATTACATATGTGTTTATGAGTGCAAAAAAAAAAGACTGAAAACTAACAATAGTACAACTGAATTTATTGGAAGACTGGAAAACCCATGGATTGCAATAGAAAAATGCGAGCATGAAAAGTAATATGGTTAGCATTAAACATGGAAAAGTAAAGGACTGGTTGTTAAAACTGAAAGAGAAAATGACAAGATATTCTAACAAAAAATATATTACATTTATGACTTAAAATATTGCAGCATTAAGATTTTTTTTTTAATTCAATTTATAACATTATATAATCATAATGCTGCAATATTTAAAGTTATAAATTTATTATATATTTACTAAAATATCTTGTAGTTTTTTTTTCGATTTTAACAACTACTTCGTAAATTTTCCATGTTTAAGCTTAACGATATTATCTTTCATGCTCACATTTGAATTATAATATAATAACATATAATATATTATAAAACTGAACGTCTGTGTGTGTGGTCACGAAGAGGCTCCTATATAGTTGACTATTTTATAAAAACTGATTGCATATAATGATAGAAGATGTATCGAAGATCAGGAATGGGTGTGTTTGATCTGGCAGAACGGTGGTTCATAAAAATTGTGGGACCTTCGTTCGCTCCTGGCCCCCAACGTATGAAAATAAAAAAATGAAAAAAAAACCTTTACAAGGGTTTTTGATATAGATATACATAAGATATTTGATAAGTATGTTTCAACTTAAATAGGGATGTTATAATAAAATTGTGGGGTCTGCATTCGCGCCTGTACTCCATGGAAATATGGCAAAAACTTTAACAAAGACTTTTCATGTCTATTTGCATAAGATTACTTTGCTAATTATGTTTCAGTTTGAAGAAATATGGTATAACAAAATTATTGGGTGTTCGTTCGCGCCTGACCTCCATAGAATGTAAATATGTTACAAAGTTTAACAAAGTTTTTTAAAAGGGGCGAGGGCCCACAATAACACCTTAACTTTAATCTTAATTCACGTAAGCTAAAATTTATTTTTTTGAGTTGCACATACTGTATCGAATAAATTCACCTCATAAATTCGCGTTCTTATTAAAGGGAAAGCAAAAAAAAGTCGGAACTTTAGACAATTCTCGACATTTTGCATAACTCTGTTTTTTCCTTCTCCACTTGCACGTGGCACTCTTTCGAAAATTGATAAATAGATAAATAATTAAAAATAAGAACGTTACTTGTTATCGTGTCAAAAGAAGGAAAAATCCTGCTCACGTGAGTGTCTTTTTAAAAAAAATTACATAAACTTTTTATTTTATTTATACATGTGTTTAAGCTTTTTTGTCAGTGTACTAAAAGGAATTCAGTGGATTACACCCCTTTCTGCATGTTCTGTACACTACAATAGTATAACCCTGAATCCGGCGGTCAAATACTACACCGTTCATTACTGTAAAACTTAAACGAAGCTGTTCTGCTTGAAAAAGGCGCAGTTGTCTTCTTATTCATATTTATATCGATTCTTTGCTTTAAGCAACTAAAGTAATTACGTGTTTACTTTTTTAATATCCCATTTTGCTGTATCGGATTATGTTACTAAAGTAAGTAAAGCTTCATTATTTTTCAAAACTGTTTTTGTTTCTTTGGTTTTCGATATTTCGTCGATATTATTTAGTAAGAGTGTTTAGCAGAAAAGCCAACAAACGACTACCCGACAAGATAAATATACAAGAAATAAATGTTACCATAGTCTATAAATGTTCAGTTCATGTTTTTTTTTGTTTTGAAATAGTTTTTAATGCTCTTTACTTGAAATGATTTCAGCGAACCGAAATTAAAACGAAATTTGAAGCTATTACTACATAAATGAATTTTTATATAAACTACACATGACATAATCTAATATTCCTCAAGCACAAAATAACGGAAAACATTAAACTATGTTGATAAATATTCCTTACGTTGTCGGACTTTCTTAAATTGTTACCACAGAAAGCTTAGGTGCCCCTCCTTCAAATTGAAAACGGGGCTCTCCATTTCAAAGTCGCTGCCATTTTGATTTTTTTAAACCGGTTCGAGAATAAAAAAAACAAACAAATTACTTAAAAATACACATCAATGAACTTTTCTGCCATAAAAGTAACTTTTATTAACTATGGTAACATTTATTCCTTGTATATTTATATTATTATTATATATATAACATTTTCTCTTTGTAACGAAGCATCATTTTGTTGGTCACTCTTGGCTTCAGATGGAAACAAAGTTGATATAACAAATATATTTTCGCGAAAATTATCTTTACTTTCATCATACTTTGCTTAGGGTAAAATTTTTGAGTATCAAAACTAATCTCTTTACAAACCCCTCCTTTTCATAACCTATCATACTTTCATTAATCACAGTCCATTTTCTCTAGGCTGTTTTTGAACCCAGTCAACGACGGGTTCTTCTGCTAGTATATATGTACGTGTATATATATATATATATATATATATATATATATATATATATATATAAAAGAAAAACATTGAATAAACATATACAACTTTATTTTGAAACACGTTAAGTTGCAAACATTTTATATAAAGAAGAAATCATCATTCACACTTTGTTCTTTTCTGTCTTTTTCTATTGCTCTTACCAACGCAATATCTGTATAAAGTAGTAGCGGCTGTGTGTGTATGTGTAACTGTTTACAACACTGGACCGATCATGGTCATGATTGTGCTCGTCCCCAGCCTAAGGATGATACAAACACTTTTAAGGTTAAGGTCAAATGGCAATGTCATAGCCTATGTATATGTACTATCTCACAGATAATGATCAAACCTGACATAATAACGGTCCACCACCCAAGGAAAGTGCTCACCATTTTCCAAAATAAATGTTTAATGTCAAGGTTATAAGCTACATATATACACTCATACAATCCACGTTACTGATCAAACCTTACATTCTTATGGGCACCAACTTATACTGCAATCCATTTTCCAAGGTCATGGTCAAAGATAAAGGTCATTTTTGGTTTTGCTCTTACACCATACACTTATTATAAGGGGGCCCGTGAAGCGGGTCCCCCAGCGTATAACGAAGTCCCACACAAAGCGCGAGTATTTTTGCCATATATATATATATATATATATATATATATATATATATATATATATGCATATATATATACATATTGTGTACAGAAAGTTGTTAGATGGGATAAGTCATTGGTACCGTCGGTTTCAAGCCCGATAATTAGGACCGTTTTAGATATCCATATCAAGCTCTCTTTAGCCAATACTGACTTCTTTTGATATATATATATATATATATATATATATATATATATATATATATATATATATATATATATTATATATAATTCAAAACTGAAACAAAAACTTATGAAGAATTCTTGGTAAAATTATTGATAATGTTGGGTCATAATTTCTGCCGTTTCATGAAAAAGAAATTCTAAAACATGTTTTGATATTTGGCAAACTATTACATATCATTAGAAGCGTTATTCCTTCTACAAGATAGTAGTCATCTTTTCTTGTTCTTTGATTATTTTGGTTGTCTAAAACCATCAAATAGATTTCAAATAAATAAAAAAAAGTCACATTTTCGACACCCCCTTCTTTTCGCTTTTAATCGAAGTCAAAAAGCGAGTAAAGTGACCAAGGATATTTGTTGGATATATGGAGAAAATGCCATAGCTGAGATAACTGTTGGAGATTGGTTTACCAGGTTCAATTACAGTAATTTTGACTTCAATGACGCTTCTCTTGACGGAAGACTAATCAAGATAGACGAAGACAAACTCAGGGTTCCTTTGTAGGAAGATAGCCATCAGACATGTAGAGAATTGGATGAAAAGATGAAGTCTAATTTTGCCACAATTTAATGCCAACTTCAATCGATGAAATTCACACAAAAACTTGGAGCTTTAGTCCCACACGAATATACTTTTCCTTTCAAAATTATTTCATTTTCTTACAAAAAAAATTTAAAAAAACAAAACAAAATAAACCGGCGGGAACTCATGCAACAACAGAATATAAAAAAATAGATAATTTTAGTGTCATCAGCTATAATCGAAACTGAAACTAAAATTTATGAAGAATTCTTGGTGAAATTATTTATTACAAGAAAGGGAAGGTCATAACAATGAAACGATATTAACTCTCAAGGAAAAGATGTAAGCGTGACACACAAAATAACACACACGCTATCGTATTAATATATAGATTAGACTCAAATACCATGTGGATAGGAGTCTTTTCCACGTTCTTGGCGCTAAGTTTCTTTTCATTTTGCGTCCCTGATCTTTGATATTGAGAGACTTGTATCTAAAAATTGCTTCATTAATACCAGCAAGTATCAAGGGGGAATAAAAACGTTCTTTAAGGTCTTTCCTTTATGGTTAGCTTCCCAGCACAAATGGCGTCATTCATCTCTGTTCACTAACGAGAACCATTCAATGGAAAAGATCCAAAGGGAATCGGTCGACAGATAAGGAAGCCGTGCCTAATTGGTCAAATGGATACTTCTGCAGCTTACAGAACCGTATTCAATTTAACCCCGATCGAATCTTTTAAGCGATGGTCACGTTGAGAAAACTGTGAACGCGCACATTCCAATCATATATGAGTAACGCATTAACTTGTATTCAATTTATAATAAACAACCAGCTATTCTGTTACTTTTCGTCATTAAAAAAATAGAGAAGTTGTTATATCTTAATGTTAACCAAAGTTAAGCAACCATGAGCCTGGTCAGTATCGGATGGGTGACCAATTTGGGAATCTCAGGCGCTGTATGTAGGAGGACGTCAACACCTCTCTGCAAAAGTTGCAAAAACCTAACGTCGTCATGTCCCCTGAGGGGGATATGCATGCGACTGGGAACCGCTTGTGAATTTAATACTCCCATAGAACTTCCTCCTTTAGAGGAAGCAAGTTAAATTTGTATAGGTTTAGTGTCGTTTCCATTTTTTTTCATATGTTAATCTTGACAAATCACACCAATATACGTAAATCCTACGTATTTTTTTGTATCATTTTTTTTCTGTTTAAATTCTTTACCAAGGGATGATGTTGTTGTGTCTTCAAGAATGACACACTGGGAATGAATTTTACTTGCTTGTACTTGATCAATTAAGGGCTTTGTAATCTACTATATTGATACTTCTACACCATGAGAACAACATTTCTGAAATCGTAATACTTAATTTACTATGAAAGCAATGGTATCTACGTATTCCTCGTATTTTTAAGATGATTAAGAAAATCAATAAGGTGGAAAATTATTTTTAAAAGAAAATAGAAAATAGAAAAAATAAAATAGAAAATAGAAAATAGAAAAAGGAAAAAATAAAATAGATAATAGAAAAAGGAAAAAGAAAATAGGTAATAGAAAAAGGAAAAAGAAAAAAGAAAATAGAAAATAGAAAAAGGAAAAAGAAAATAGAACATAGAAAATAAAAAAGAAAAGTAGAAAATAGAAAATAGAAAAAAGAAAATAGAAAAAAGAAAATAGAAAATAGAAAAAAGAAAATAGAAAAAAGAAAATAGAAAATAGAAAAAAGAAAATAGAAAAAAGAAAATAGAAAATAGAAAAAAAGAAAATATAAAAAAAGAAAATAGAAAATATAAAAAAGAAAATAGAAAAAAATAGAAAATAGAAAATAGAAAAATATAGAAAATAGAAAATAGAAAAAAAATAGAAAATAGAAAATAGAGATTGAATAAACGATCGTATTTGCTTATGAAAGACGAAGGAGAGTTCAAAAGAGATGTATTTTCGTTTTGATTTATTTTATAAAAGCAAATGGACGGCAACTTTTAACCTGCTAACACGATTAAAGTTGTTGTTTTTTTAATATTTCAGTACTGTTCAGGTAATTTCGATTGCATAATTTGGAAGCTCACATTGTAATTTATTAGAATTGACAAAAAAATCAGTAGAAACAATTGTTTTTCATCTGCAAACTCCATTTATAGACTGCAGAATTTCGTTCTAATAATTTAATTATTTACAATTACGATATAAAGGAGTTTTCAGATTATTTTTAAACTTATCAAAATGTAAGTATAGTTTTTTAATTGTACGATTTAAAAAAATATAATTGTAAGGATAAATAAGCTTGGCTATAATAGCTAAGAGAATTGAATTATGTATGGTTTTCAATTCAAATCAATTGATTAGTTATGATAACCGAAATGATCAATCGTTTTTAAAGCTTAGTTTCGCATATACAAACATGTATAATAGTTTATAATTTATTGATATTATTTTCATAAGTATGTATACACAAATAAGAATTAATAAATCTACTAATTATTAAATAGAACATTTTGGTAGAAGATTAATAAATTAATTAAAATGGTTAGTACGAAGAGTTAGGTTTAATGACTTTGTTTGATAAAAATTCATTATGGTGTAATGGAAAAATGTAAAGGTATTTGCAGCTTCTCTTCCAATTTTTGTGATTTTAATCGTGTCACATCACACTTCATTTCCTTTTGACGGATTGATTGTTGCTATTTTTTCTGATTAGTTAAGGACATGATAGATTGCCTGATTGATATAATAATTAAGTGATTGATTTTGCGTTACGAAACAGATACTGTCAATAATTGTAAATGTCAACTGAATTAAAGGAATAAATTAGAAGATGGTAAACATCACGAATTTTGGAATGTAACTTTTTTGTCATTTATTCTCTACATTGCTCTGTAAATACATTGAGCTTCTTAAATATAGATTGATATATATTATAAGAAATCATATTTCTATGTTCTCTTATAGGTCTCTATCGCCCTGTTTGTGTCCTTTAGGAAGCTATCGTACCACCTTCCAAGGCTTTTGACTTGTTCGTTCAAAACAGTCGGGATGGGCTGGTTGGCTACATTGAAAGTTACTGTCTCTGTTATTTTACTTTTTTGGAGGGGGAGGCTTCTGGATTTTTTGAGTTTGAACTTCATTCCAGCAGCTGCAACAGCCCTGTCCAGTCTACCGAGAACCTTGCGAATCTGATACCATTTGTAGATATGGCAGTTGTGTTGTACATGAAGACCCTCAGAGAAGGTGTCAGGTATCCATTGTCAATAGCTGCTGGTCCTGCATCACCGAAAGCTGTATGATTTCCAGAGGAGAAGCAGGAAAAGTATTGTGGAGATGGCACAGGCCATTGCGATGCCAACATCAAGGTTGATCCAGCTGTTTTGTTGAAAATCTCATCAAAAAGCTTTCAAAGTATATCTTCACGATTTCACGGATGTTGGGTGGCACATGATATGTTGGAAGGAAAATCTGCATAATTTCGTGTGAGACAGATCAATAGGCATTTGCCAAATCAAGCCATATGACATCAAGGTTTTTCAACTCTGCATTGGCTTTCTGTATTGCACACATATTATAGTGGCATGCTCTAAACATCCGCGAACTCCTAGAATACCCCCCTCTTGCACAGGTACTTTTAAGTAGTAATTTTTCTGAGGATAACTACTCAATCTAGCAGCCATTACGGAGAAGAATATTTTCCCCTCAACATTGAGCAATGAAATGAGTCTAAACTGGTTGATAGAGTTGGAGTCTTGTGCTTTTGGAATGTAAACACCATCCGCTTTTATCCAGTGGACGCTGATATTCTTGTTCTTACAGGCCGACCTCAGATGTTTATGGAGTCATGCTAAAACCTTTGGGCATTTCTTGTACAGGGGTATGTTATTCTGTTTTGCTCTGGTGATGATTTTGCTCTGGTTTTCTTGTCTACTTTTTGAACTTCTTTTAAGATGAGGGGGTTTCTCATTGCACAGTTTTTTTGGTTTTCCTGGTTTCCTCTAACCAGAGATGTTGCTTGATCGTTTGGATTTTGCGTCTGAGTATATTTCCCTAAAGTAATGCTCTAGTGTTTCCCTAGCAACAGTCAGGGCTTCTCATTTCAGCTGCTCGAATAACGACTTGGAAAACTGGAAAGGCCTTAAAAGAACTTGTCGTGTGTCTTCTGTTTATTCAACTTTCTCCTGGTAGCTTCTGCTTTAATGCGGGCGCTGTGTTTGGCTTTCTAGGTTTTGTCCATAGTGCTTGTAGGCCTTGTCTTTCAACATCTGAGGCATGTCTTCTTTTGCTTACGAAGATTCTTCTTTTCGATCCTGATCTCTTCTATCAAGCGTTGACGTCTGAATTTCTGAGGACATCTTTTTTCTTTGGCCTTTTGTATTCCTGTGGTGTCTTTGCAGGTTGTATAAATGATGTCTCCATACATTTCTAACTTTAGGTCAAGTGTGCTTTTCCCTAACACAGTATCAAGTTTTGTAACAAGAAGGTAATCAAGTTGCTCCCATTCATCCTTGGCATTAGCTGGTTGCAAATTTATTTTACCACTCTTAGCATCATGGGCTTGCATCAAGTCCTCATCAGTGTTGAGATCGTGGATGTCCACGGCACTGTGGTTTAAATCCCGACCTTGGTCTTTCAACGTCTTTTCTGCTGACGCATCACGCTGCTGCTCATGCAGGTGAGCATCTAATCATCTCTTCTTTGTTCTATGGATTTTCATAACCTTTTCTGTTGAGAATGTCCTTCCACAAACACATGGATATTCCATGTGGTTGTTGTCCGATCTAACGGAATGCAAGTTGTGATTAGAGGGAACAATAATAATAATAATAATAATAATAATAATAATAATAATAATAATAATAATAATAATAATAAATCAAGTTGTGGTTAGGGAGTCACAATAATAATAATAATAATAATAATAATAATAATAATAATAATAATAATAATAATAATATTAAATCCCTATTCAAAATAGTAACATGCGTGTAATTAACGTCCGTAGATGCATAAGAAAGAAAACACAGAAAAATCGTTAAAGCAAAGAATACAATATATACATACTATACAAAATATATACAATATATATATATATATATATATATATATATATATATACTATACAAAATAGTTAAAGGAAGAATACAGGAAAGTAATGCAAAAGGCAAGTTAAAATTATTAGGGTATGAAAATAACATAACTACAGCATATCTAGCGATATTAAAGGTAACTAGTATTAAATAGGTCTTGTTTAATATCATATTGATAGTTCTGTAAAAAAATTGATTGATTCACAAAATTTGATGCTACTTTCATTTTCCACGTTCATCCTTGTGGGCGATGTTACCACGCGTTTTTATATATTCTCGTGTTGAGGTTGCTAGTTAGCTAATCATTTCTTTTATTCACACACTCATTTATCGCAGACAATGGTCAATAGTCGCACGTTTATAAATCAGACGTTACCTTGCCCTTAATTCATGTCTTTTTTTTTTCGTTCCTTTTGGAGGAGATGAGTCTTTTCTTTTCTTTGTATTTGAAAGTGTCCTGGTTTCAAATTGAAATTTTTTCGCTTACATTTTGGTTTGTACTACTTTATTTATGTGTTTATATGATTATCATTATTATTGTTGTTGTTGTTGTTGATTATGATGGTGGTGGTGATTGCGTTTATGGTATTGTTTTTGCAAGTATTTAATTATTTTATGTGCTGTTATCCTTAAGTAAAATTTATTATATTCGGCAGAACCACGTTGACACACCAGCTCCCGTCAGATCATCGACGTTAAACAATATTGAGCCTGGTCATTACTAAAATGGGTGATTAATTTGGAAATTCCAGACTGTGCATGTAGGAAGAAGTAGAAAACTCTCTGGACGAGTTACAAAAAACCTAACGTCGTCATCTCCCATAACGAGGATATACATATACATGCTTGAGAATTTCATACTTCCATAGAATTTCCTCATTTGGAGAAAGCCGGTTAAACCTGTATAGTGTTAGTGCCGTTTCAGAAGCACACACACAATTTATTTTGCGTGTTCGCTAATATATGTTGGGTTTCTTTAAAATATAAGTTACCTAATTTCTCAATTAAATATGGTTTAAACAAGTCGTCTATTTTTTACTCAACTAATGCTGTTTTTATACAGCGTCTTTATTTTTGTTTCTGAATGTACTTATGTAGTCGTAATAATTCCTTTTTTATTATTCAGATTTTATTTGACAAATATTGTGGTTTGAAAAAGGATAAAACTTATTAGTTAACTCTACTTACGTATTGAGCACTGTTACAGTAAATGCTGCAAATAATGCCTACACTTTTATGCGCACAAATGAAATATTATATAGTACAAACAACATGAAACTCAAGGAATATTACCTTACTAGTTTTTAATTAATATTCAATATATAAAAAAGCTTCAATTAAAGTCCGATATATTGATATTTTCAAATACGAAACTGTGCTCAGATAATTCTTTATTCAGTATTCTATAATGATTGAAATCGGTAGATTATTGATTTTGTTATGTGTAAAGTCTATTTTTGAAAATTAAATTTATGAGGCAATTAATTTTCACAAACGGTTTTCACCAATATTTTATCTCATTTCCATAAAAAAACTATAATATTCCAATAGATGTAAGAACAATAATCTACTGGAAAACACGCATATCTATCATTATTTTGTGGAAATATGTTATTTAGAACAGATATCACAATTACATTACACCTATTATTTAAATCCAATAATTTATTTAAGCATATCTATGTTTTCCAAATCAAGGAACAATCCGAATTACCGTATATATATATATATATATATATATATATATATATATATATATATATATATATAGAGTCATCCACATACAGTACTGTTTCGCTGTTTCACAGCTCATCAGTGCGGCTAGACAGGCAACTACCTCAAGCCAGGATTGAAACCCGACCGTTTATACGGCAGTCAAGGCTTCTAACAATTACGCTATTGGCGGCTGCTTGAACGAGTAGTGAGTTTAACGGTGTTTTGATATCGTCCGAAATACCTCCGCTCGATTTGTTTACACAAAGAGCGTCGCTTATATGCTAATGGTAATTCGTTTTTCACTTCTCAATATGCTCAACTCAAGGTGAGGAGCACTATATATATATATATGCTCAACATGCTCAACTCAAGGTGAGGAGCACTATATATATATACATATATATATATAATTATAAAACACAAATGACCTTGTAGCGATGTATGCAACCCACTTTCCAGTTTACGACATCCGGTTGCGCATGCGCGCATGCTCTGTGCACTGACATATTAACGTTATTATTTCGAAATTATGATTTAACATGGGAAGAGTGGGGTTTAAAATAACTTAAACGTAATACTGAAATAAACGATGTAAAAAAAAAGCAGACAGTATTAACAATTGTTTATTTGGATAATTTAAACGCGAAAAAACAACAAAAAAAGAACAATTGGGGCGCTGAAATATTAACGTTATTATTTCAAAATTATTATTTAACATTGAAATTATTATTTAACATTGAAAAAAAAACAAAAAAACAAAAGAACAACAGGGACGCTGAAATATTAACGTTATTATTTCGAAATTATTGTTTGAGACGGGAAGAGTGGGGTTTAAAATAACTTAAACGTAATACAGAAATTAACGATGTAAAAAAAAAATTTGAATTTAACTATAATAAGTATTGTGATATCTGTTCAGTGCACATTTACCTATAAGTATGGCCAACCACTTATAATTCAGTAACTGTAAATTTTTTTTTCAAAAATAATCAATTATAATAAACAGAATGACTCATAGTAATCTATCTATATTCTTTTTTCATTTTAATATACTTAGCAATTTTAATATACATAGAAATGTTTTTGTTATGTCAAAAAAACTATTTTCTTTATGTCAGAAGGGTCATGCTCATACATTAATTCCATAGCTATTATAACATACTGACCCAACGGGTCACGCGTAGTCTAGTATATATATATCAGAGGCGGTAGCACTCTCTATATAGGGATGCCCCGTACACGCCTATATACGCCTACAAAACAAAACTATCCAAATCTCAACTAAAATCAAAAAGCACATATTCTTACAGAGAAGCGTCTTACGAATCCAGCGAGTGTCAGAACGTCGGTTAAAATGTCAAAAGAGAGCAAAAAAAAGGGTGCAAAAATGGCCAATTGTTCTTCTTTCTACTTTCTTCTTTCTTCTTCTGCTTTCTCCTTTCTTTTGAGACGATGTATCTCGGTGTACGAACGGTCTCTGACAACAGTTCAAGCATCAATCGACTGCTCTTTACACGGAGAAGTGCAGTGACCCATCGCTTTTTAGCTAACTCCATAATTAAATAAGATTACGTGTAATAACAAGTTTTAAAACTATATACCCAATGTAGACAGACCACTTCGAACACGGAACTTCTCTCAAAAGGGACAGCTCCAAATAATACACCGGATGCTCACAGACGTTCCAGTTTGCCAGTGGCCTAAATCTCTTGGACGCTGAATATTTGAGGTGAACGTTAAGGTTTTTTCTTTAAACAGTAACCCACCAGCGTTAATGAAACCACGAAATCTTTATCTCAGTTGATCAAAATTGTTATAAGAGTAACCTATCAGCAAGTACGACGTCAAAAAACAATGTTATAAAAACAAATAATTCTTCAGATTTTGGACTGTAAAATATGTACAAAATGTCAATGCTGTGACCAGGATTCGAACCTAGGTCAGCACGGCCACAACGTGGGGTCCTAACCTCTGGACGATCACGGCTAACATTGACGTCTGTCGCTCTTGGCAGAAAGACACATGACTACTGTCAAACTATTGAAAAGTAAGGAGGAAACTTGAAATTCTCACGCATGCGCAAAAATACACTATAGCAACCATTGTTAAATGCAGTTGAATCTCTTCGCTCGCTAAGAAAAGTAGATCAGACCAGTTCTTCTAAGAACTCACCAAACGCCAAAGGAAATAAGTTAAATTAACCGCAAAAGAAACTGCAAGAAAGTCATCTTCTAAGAACTCACTGGAAGCTGACCAAAAAGAATCAAAATCCAAGCCCTAGCCACAAAAATAACTAGATATTGTGGCTACTATACACAATCTAATAATAAAAACAAGTAAGTTTTCTAAAATAAACTACAATAAATTAACCAAGTAACCTCACACTGTCACTGATTAGGACTTCATATCAAGATAACAACTACACTATTGGTGTATATACCGTTCCCCAATTTAACTATTGGTGACGGGGAAGTATCTCAATTCTACGAGAGTTGTCTTGCTATAAGATAAGTGATATTATAGTAAGATACACATAAGTGTTATATGTTTACATTTAATAAAAAATGCCAAAGTCAGCACGTAGTAAAAAAGCTCAGCGAAATATAGACTATGAAAAAAACAAAGTCAAGGTATTATCTGAGCAAAAAGAATACTATCAGAAAAATGCTGAAATAATAAAAATTAAGTATCATGCAAATCCTGAGGCAAAGAAGGCTGCCTCACGTGTTGACTCAAAAGCACGGTATAACAGGGATCTCGAGGGGAAAAACTGCCTCAAGTGCTCTTTATAACAAAGAACCAGAAAAAAAGAAGGCTGCCTCACGTGCTGACTCAAAAGTACGGTATAACAGGGATTCTGAGGAGAAAAAAAGCTGCCTCACGTGCTCTTTATAACAAAGAACCAGAAAAAAAGAAGGCTGCCTCACGTGCTCTTTATAACAAAGAACCAGAAAAAAGAAGGCTGCCTCACGTGCTCTTTATAACAAAGAACCAGAAAAAAGAAGACTGCCTCACGTGCTCTTTATAACAAAGAACTAGAAAAAAAGAAGGCTGCCTCACGTGCTGACTCAAAAGCACGGTATAACAGGGATTCTGAGGAGAAAAAAGCTGCCTCACGTGCTCTTTATAACAAAGAACCAGAAATAAGAAGGCTGCCTCACGTGCTCTTTATAACAAAGAACCAGAAAAAAATAAGGCTGCCTCACGTGCGCTTTATAACAAAGAACCAGAAAAAAAGAAGTCTGCCTCACGTGCTGACTCAAAAGTACGGTATAACAGGGATTCCGAGGGAAAAAAGCTGCCTCACGTGCTCTTTATAACAAAGAACCAGAAAAAAAAGAAGGCTGCCTCACGTGCTGACTCAAAAGCACGGTATAACAGGGATCCCAAGGGGAAAAAGCTGCCTCATGCACAAACTATTATAAATATAAATATCAAAAACTGCCAAAACGCCAAAGAATGAACCAAGAAAAATTTAATAGTGAAGGTATGAACATTTAAGAACTTTATAATACTCTAACTTTTTTACCAGAGAGGCGGTAGCACTCTCTATGTAATATAGAACCGATGGAGGACCAAGAGGCAACTCCTAAGGCCCAAAACCCAAAGACCTAAAACCCAGCAGGAAGCGACCTGCTACTAATGGAGGCGGCAATGAGCCGCCTCCTATAAAAGACAATACTATCATGAATGTAAGTTTAAAAATAAGACTGTAAGTAAAAATACTAATTAACAAGAATAAAAAAGCATTGGAAATGCAAAAGGATAAAGGGATGGTATGCCAAAAAGTATACAAACAAGATAGCTATGAATGGCTAGGCACATGGAAATAGAATTGCATCCAAAGTATAGCCCTATAGCTTTTTACAACCGTAATGATGGCACGGAATGAAGATTGGAGAAAAGCTATAGGGCTATACTTTGGATGCAATTCTATTTCCATGCGCCTAGCCATTCATAGCTATCTTGTTTGTATACTTTTTGGCATACCATCCCTATATCCTTTTGCATTTCCAATGCTTTTTTATCCTTGTATATATTAGAGATGGGACAATTCCAATATTTTTCCCGATTCCGACATAATTACGTGATAAATTTCCGATTCCGATACCATTACCAATACCGATTTCCGATTCTTTATAAATCGCTAATTATTTAACTATTAGATTGTTATTATCCCTGATTTTCGTAAAAACAAAGTCTTTAAAGTCGCCTTGGGAGTCAGCACCGAAGTGTACGTGGATGTGCTGAAGAGTATGGTAATCCTCTGTTGCAATCAGGTGCCCGCTGTCGAACACTGGGTGTGACAGATAGACTCGACGCTGGCCCACAAGCCCAAAGACACCATGGCTTGGCTTCAGAAGGAGTGCTACTACTTTATACCCTTCTCGCTCTGCTTCTCATTCCCCGATTTGAACCTGCTGGACTACTTTGATCATACGTCGAGAACATCAACAAAATGACCTCATATAACACGAAAGCCATCCTGATCGTCGTCATGCACCGAGTATTCGCTGAGTTCCTGCCGGCGCTTTTAGAAAGGAATGCTCCTATTCCGCACCCATATCGAGACGGTGATTGAGGCTGAAGGAAACATTGAATAGATGTCAGCTCTACTACATTATTAAGTTACCCGGATTGATGTTTTCAATAAAAGTTTCAAAATAAATCCGTAGTATTTTTTAGGATGACAAATTTATCGTTTGACTCTGTATGCATTAATGCTCTGCCAAATCGGATCGCTAAGTAAGTTGTTGATATCTATCCAGACGAAACGTTTATAACACTACTTGGAAGCGCATTGGTGACCAAGAACTTGTTTTATCTCGATTTTGTGCACGCGATTCAAAAAAGAAATTGGCTTATCTATATATTAATACGATAGCGTGTCTGTTATTTTGTATGTCACGCTTACACCTTTTTTTTCTTGCGAGTGACTGCCGTTTAATTGTTCCATTTCTTGTAATAAATAATTTTGCCATAAGTTATAGTTTGGGTTTTGATTATAGTTGATGACACTCAACCCATCTATTTTTTTTATAAATAATTTTACCAATAATTCTTTATAAGTTTTGTTTTGGTTTCGATCATAACTGAAAGAACTCATGTGTTATATATATATATATATATATATATATATATATATATATATATATATATATATATATCTCTCTCTATATATATATATATATATATATATATTTGTGTGTGTGTGTGTTTCTTCATAAGTTTTGGTTTGGTTATAGCTGAAGGAATTCAGATTATATATATATATATATATATATATATATATATGTGTGTGTGTGTGTGTGTGTGTGTGTTTATTTTTTCTCCACAAGTTTTGGCTTCAGTTTTGATTCAAGCTTATGCACCCAAGTTTTATGCATATCTTATTGAAATGAAGCTATATAATGCATAAGAATCGATAGACATTTTCCTCTAGAATAATATCTACAAAATCTGCATGAATTAAAATATAACATTTAAGCGTATTTTACTACTAGTTTACAACAGGCGTCACTGCTAGCTTAGATAGATACTTTAGCAGTTTTAACAAGAGCTAGAATAATATCGAGGCGTCTCTATTTAGGCTGAATATCTACAGAATTTTAATATCAATATATTACCTGTGAAAGAGCCTGCTGTGGAATTTTCACTGGTCCTGCTTGTTTATATTAACACAATTAAAACTTAGCACGGCTCTTTTGACCAGCAACACTCAGGTCCTTTATTTGTTCTGATTGAAATGAATGGATCTATTATTAAAAAAAAGCTATAGTTTTGGTAATATTCTCAAACCAGCGTTCACTTCATATCTAAACTTGAAGAATTATATATAACCTGTTGTCACAATTGCTATAATAATTATCAGGTCATTCTACTGACTCGCGATGTAATCCACTAACTATATGAGTTCTAAAGTGCGCTAATGCTGCTGCATCTGGGATGATGTCGCGCGGAATACTTGTTTTGTATGAAAGAATACAAAATCGAGTTCACACTGAAGTTAGGGAATGGTTTCTTCTCTTCATTACAATCCCTTTCTCGTTGAGGGAGCTTGGTTACTTTCGCGTCTTTATCATAACGTTAATAGAAAATACTCGACTGAGTACCAATCTGATGCGTGGACTGATGAAGGTATGCAAGTCTAGATATGATTTGCTTGGGAAGTTGGTAATTAGTTTGAAAACGGCAAAGAGAAATAGTATTTAAAAAAAAAAGAACATAAACTCCTCTGAAGCATGGAAATTCAAACAACCGAACGCACTAGGATGAAATAAAGAGAAAATAATAAAAAAAAACATTGAAGGAAACACGTAGCAAATAGTATAATAAACCGTCTCATCAAATCACTGACTTAACTTAAAAGGACAAGCATCTATTTCTTCAACAATTGCATATATATATATATATATATATATATAAATATATATATATACATATAAATATATATCATCAAATCACTGACTTAACTTAAAAGGACAAGCATCTATTTCTTCAACAATTGCATATATATATATATATATATATATATATATATATATATATATATATTTCTGCCTTTGGATTATTATGGACCATCTTCTACCAATTACGGGATTTCTTTGGATTTAACTTGTACAAATGGAAATTTTTTCAACTTTTTTGAAGTTTTACATTTGGATTTTACCGACACTGGATTTTTTTATCTTCCACCAGACTATCCATTAATGTGTAATCACCTTTTTCTTTACCATATTCACTCTGCTTAACTTACTTTGATTTCAAGTAAGATCTTTGACTTATTTGTTGTCTCATCAAATACTTCTGCATGCAAAATCCGATCCTGCATTTTGCTAATTCCTACCGTCTGATGAGAAGGAGCGTATTTCTTCAAAACTCCGCGGATTAAGGACTATCCATTTATCTAGTGTTTCCTTTTCAAATTAAATACGTTTTAACTCATTTCAAAGTGTTTTTAACATATTTCATTAACTGTTTGCTCATATATATATATATATATATATATATATATATATGAGCAAACAGTTAATGAAATATGTAAAAAAAACATATATATATATATATATATATATATGCGCTATGAGTCGTGATAAAACGAAACAGGACTGTATGTCGACGACTACAAATATATATATATATATATATATATATATATATATATATATATATATATATATATATATTGGGTTATTTTCTTAAAGTTATTAACATTTTATGACTAAGCATTTCTTTTTTAAGTAGATTAAATAGACGAACAGCCTGAGTTCTTTAAATGGCCATTTTTATCATTGTTTTTATGTTATCACGCTATGAAACAGTCAATCAAAACAGATTTTCTTTTCTTAAATCTGATAAACATACGGTTTAAGATACAGGGAAATCGTGGCAGATTTAAAACTGCGTGGAGTTTAAATAGTATACGAATCGTGCTGCTATTATTTACGAATACAATGAGAAGTTAAAAAGTCGCATAATGTATAGATTCCAGAAAAGAAACAGACACTGTGCGT
Source organism: Euprymna scolopes (assembly GCF_053919585.1). Classification (NCBI taxonomy): domain Eukaryota; kingdom Metazoa; phylum Mollusca; class Cephalopoda; order Sepiida; family Sepiolidae; genus Euprymna; species Euprymna scolopes. The sequence goes on along the minus strand of NC_136482.1, from coordinate 150,811,522 downwards.
TATAGGTGTTCCAACAATATAAATTGTTATATTTTGTCTTTGAAAGCAGTGTGATAAAATCTTACCACAATGCTTTCAAAAATATTCACTTCGGATTTTACCATGCAATTTGGATGCTAACTTTTATATCCTTTTCTTTCGCTTCCCTTACTCTATGACTTTTAATTGCTCAATCAATTTTTAATTGTGATTTTCCACGTCTTAATGATTTTAGCAAATAAGGTGTAAACGATTATAACAATTTGCTAATATTTTCTCCTCTGAAGAGATGGTAGACATCGAAATCCTATAGGATAAGGAGTTAAAATGTTTCTAATGTATTCTTTGTCTTACATAGAATAATAAAAATATTTTGATCTGAAACTCAAACATTTCACGTCATAAATTTTTAAATTCATTGAATGACTAAAAATTTGATATATATATATATATATTTATTATATATACTTATTATATATTTATTATATATATTTATATATATTTATTATATATATTTATTATATTATATATATATATATATATATATATATATATAGTTTTTAATTTTGTCTACCATACCCCTTCTGTCAATTTTTGGTCTATAGACATGAAACTTAATATATAGTGTAATCGAATTCATGCGACATTTTATAGCCGGGAAAAATAGGTGCAAAACTGTGAAAATTAAAAAATAAAAAAAAAATGAAATTTGCCAGGTGAAGGTCGAACGACATTACTAATATAACGTCACACAAAAAAAGATAAGCGTAAGGAACGTTTTACTAGTCCATAAACGAAACTATGTGGAAGGACGAAGAGGTGCGAGCAAGAAAATAGCAAATATTACAAACCTCACCAGCTATAATGAATTCGGGGAAAAATACTCAACAATAATTAAGAGGTCAACAGTTAGGTATTTTTATTTTGTTCATGATAAATGATATTTCATACACGGAAAATTAAATTACAAACGTGATTAAAAGTAAATTAAAATTACTAACTCTGCCTAGCGTTCACAGGGAGCATGAGGTGGAAAAGATACATTAAGAGCATTGCCAAGGCCGCTGCGAAAAAGATGGGCGCTCTCTACTGCGCTAGAAAGCTACTTACGCCGGAAAGTATCCTGTACCTCTATAAGGCCATCAACTGCCTATGTATGTAGTATTATTGTCATATTTGGACTAGTTAATCTACTGCTAGTCTCTCACTCCGGGACAGGGTTCAAAAGAGAGTCGCCCACCCAATATGTCCTGAATTGTCATATAAGCTTCAGTCTCTGTCCCACCGACGAAATGTTGGATCCCTCTGCCTGTTCTACAAACATTTTAATGGTCGATGCTGCGACGAACTACAAGAACATTTACCCCCTCAATGTAAATGCCACCGACAAATCTCACACGGTTGTAAATCCAATCCCTACACAGTAGAGATCCTTAGATCTAACAACGCCTTCTACTTCAATAGTTTCTTTCCCAGAATTGCTAGACTTTGAACCTCCTTTCAGTGATTCTGCTTTCCCAATTGTACTGACATGGAGAAGGTCAAGTGTAATGTCAGCAGACAAAATCAAATAAAAAAGGCATCTCCCTACATAATATTCCTGCAACTTATGTCCCGGATAGTAGCCATCTACATCAAAGTGGCAGTATGACTTGTTTCAGGTGAAAATGGAATTAAAAAAAATAAACAAAGAAAATATTATTTTATATAAATAATTCGAATGTCGGTGACGGTCAAAGATGACAGTTAAATAAATCATGTTCCAACGGTGTTTGCATTAGTATTATAAAACAATATAATCACGTAGTGCATGTATGATCCGCTTACCTCGGCATTGTTTCTAGTCGTCCTAAAATTTCTACTTGCTACTGGTACTTAACAGTGCCGACATTGGAGAGCTGTGTTGCAGATTGCGTAACGCTTGCCACAAAGTCACAGTATCATTAGTGATGTTTTGTGGTATTCACCGAAATCGATGGAAGGACATGATATATATATATATATATATATATATATATATATATATATATATATATATATATATATATATATATATATATACATATATATATACATATATTTATACATATATATATATACATATATATATACACATACATATATATGTGTGTGTGTATGTGTGTGTGTGTGTGTGTGTGTGTGTGTGTGTGTGTTATGTGTTTCTGTTTTTGCGATACGTTTTGAATGAATTTAATTATTTACGAAAGTGGATTTTCACCTAAATGCAAGCTGGGAATAATTTTCCCTTTAACCAATTTGGTACCCACACAAGGGGAGCGGCATATATATTGTTTTTTAAACTATAATAATCCACTGACACAGGTTTCGTCGTCTACGACTCTTCGGAGTGGCTGAATCTAGCGAGCGCATTTTTCTACAATATTTTAAGCATCTTTATTCCGTATTTACTTAAAGAGTGCTCAATAATGAGCAGAGCTAGGTAGTGAGTTTTAAACATATATATATATATATATATATATATATATATATATATATGCACTCACGCACACACACATACGCACATTATATATATATATATATATATATATATATATATATATATATATTCATACATGTGTATGTGTGTTTGCGTGTCTGCACGCGCGTTTTAAATTCTAAAGACATGATAAAATCCAATATCAGCGTCGAGTGATTTTGACTCAGTCAGTATCCCATCCTCTAGTTGCTGGTGGCATAACACGGCGCCCGCTAATATCGCCGTCACTGTAAGACGACGTGTGTTGGTGTTAGCTTGACTCCTGAAAACATCGCTGCTATTACTGCAAATAACCAGTTCCAGATTATAAAGCAATCATAGGGCGAAGAAGCATCAAAACTAAATGCTTTTTTTTTTACAGTAGATTAAATAGACGAACAGCCTGCGTTCTTTCAATGGTATTTTTTTTCATTGTTTTTAGGGAAGTTGTCACACTATGAAACACAAACAGTCGATCAAAACAGATTTTCTTTTCTGACATCTGATAAGCATACATTTTAAGATATAGGGAAATCGCGGCAGATTTAAAACTGCGTGGAGTTTAAACAGTATACGAATCGCGGTGCTATTAATCACAAATACAATGACAAGTTAAAAAAAAGTCGCCTAAACTATAGATTCCAGAAAAAGAAAAGAAACAAAAATAGTGCGTTATAGGTGTTCCAACAATATAAATTATTATAGTTTGATTTATTTAAAGTTCTGAAATATTAACACTTATTTAAATTCTACGTATATGTTTTATGGCTAAATAATGAAAATACAAGAAAAGAAACTGTCCTCCTCTGCTACCAGTAAACAATAAATAAATATAGTTGAAACTTGAAAACAACAAGACGGGTTTATTGCTACTAATATTATCAACAATACGCCGAGTCCAAGAGTTCCACTTTGGTTTCACTAGTGCAGCTGCTTGTTCATTCCTCTTTGGACTACGGATACAAGAAAGAAAACTTGGATGTGTGTGCGTGTGTGTATTTTTCGGAATCGGTAAAACAGGATTCGACGAGTAAGAGAAAGACAAAAAAAAAATGACTTCTACAACAGTAAATAACTTTGGAGTTCTATACACAATCATTCTATTCGGAATACTCACAGCCCTAAACCGTAAGTATTTTTTTAAAAGTAAACAAGAGCTCTCTTTCCCCATCTCTTCCCTGTCATTCTTTCTCTCTCTCTCTCTCTCTCTCTCTCTCTCTCTCTCTCTCTCTATATATATATATATATATATATATATATATGTATATATACATTTATTTATATATTATACATACATGCATGTAAATATACAAGCGTATGTACATTGTATATAGATACATGTATGCATAAAAAATTATATAAACAATTTATAAATGTAAATATATTTTTCAAATTATTTATTAACGAGTCAGCAATACACACAGACACAAACTTATATCTATCTATCTATCTATCTATCTATCTATCTATCTATCTCTCTCTCTCTCTCTCTCTATATATATATATATATATATATATATATATATATATATATACAGACAAACATGTTGAAGAGTTTTAAAGACATGGAATCACACGGATGCGAATAACTACGTATAATATATATATATATATATATATATATATATATATATATATATGTATATATATAATATATGATATATATAATATAATATATGATATATATATATATAATATAATATATGATATATATATATAATATATGATATATGTATATAATATATGATATAATATATATATATATATATATATATATATATATATATATATATATACTTCAAAACAAGCTGCAATTCAATTTTTTTGCGAAGTCCCTTCTTAAAACAATAGGTTTTACACTCTTTCTTAAACTTTCCAATGTATACATAATCACAAAATCCAAAACAAAACTGATTTAAAACACCAAATATTCGACATTCCCTATAGCGCTATATTTTTATAAATGAAACAGTAGATGTATTGTTACCGGGCACAGGTATTTATCCGATAAAATCTAAAACTACTTGACACATAGCACGGAAATTAACAGGAAATACGATGGATACACATTGGATAGTTTATAACGAATACAATCTTTGTTTCAATGGATGATTAACACATACAGGTATATGCCGACAAGTTGACATGCAAAATATTTATTTCAACTTGTTGGCATATTTCTATTAGTGTTACGCATCCGCAAATTAATTCATAGCTTGTAATGATTTATTTTAAAGGCTTTTTTTTTACCTGTCTATTGATAGCTACAGCGGTAAGGAACACGGCTGGGCCGCTAAATGTTTTGGTTTCGATTCAAGCTATTGGCACCCAAACTATTTTTTTTCTTTTTTTTTTTTTTCTTTTTTTCTTTGGAAATCAGTACTACATATAAGATACAATATAATTGTCAATATATAATTGGCCCTGTAATAATAAACAGGAAATCTACATGAATTCAGATATATTTATGCGTGTATTACAACTTGTCAACGCCGGGCGCCGTCCACTAATAAATAACAATTATTAGTAAATAGTACACTGCAGATTCCTTATAAATATATTTTACATACATATATAACAACTAATACTGCCAAACATTTATTAATATATATATATATATATATATATATATATGTATGCATAAACATTTATTAATTATATATATACATACATATATATATATATATATATATATATATATATATATATATATATATAAGGAATTGTGTCTGTGTGTCTGTGTGTGTGAGTGTGTGGTGTTAGAGAGAGAGAGAGAGAGAGAAAGAGAGAGAGAGAGAGAGAGAGAGAGAGAGAGAGAGAGAGAGAGAGCTCCCTATGAACTTGCAAACGGCTCGGCGGATTTTTGTGCAATTTTTCATGAAGGTGCTTTATGTGCCTGGCAGTGTTCTTTGATAGGTGTTTATCGGAATGTCTTCGATAAGTATCGACAATCGATAATCAAATTACTCCGTACAAAAGTCGGAATAGTCGATGTTGACCAAAGTGAACACTTTATACAACCTAACATTACAAGTACATTCGAAAAGTTTTATGACTACACAAGCCGAAAGGGCCGATATATAAATTCAACAATAGATTCTTTGACATGACATGCGAGCATTCGGAATGAATATTTCTGTTTACAGCATAATTACACCAGAATACTTGACTTTTTCACTTTAAACTAAAATTCAAGCCATTATTACCACACAAGAAGTAAGCCAGATACATAAAATCAACAGTAGGTACGTTGGTAGTATAAGGGCGCGTTCGAAATGAATGTTTTTATTTAGAGCATAACTGAAGCATTTTATTTAATTTTTTCACTTTAAACTTTTATTCAAGCCATTATATATAAACACTTGGTTTATAAAATCATCAGTAGGTTCTCTACAGTGCAATGTAGACTATAATGTATTGCGAAATAATTCATCGCGGAGATTTGATTGAAAAATAAGTGATTTGTCCGCTGGACAAATGCCCTCACCCTCCAAAAAAACTGATGCCTTGGGGAGGTTTATTACCACTCAAACTCCAATGGAGACCAATGGCGGATGCTAACGAAGAATCACTGATAAGCGGCTATTACGATAATGCTAATTCATTTTCAAATATTATCGCATGCAATTGAGAGTAGTGGAAATCTGGAGAAACGTGTTGTCACTCAGTTTCCAAGGTACACCACAGACTCGTCTCAAGGAGAAATCATTTACGACCTGTGTAAAAGCTCCTTATGAGCCAATAATAATAATAATAATAATAATAATAATAATAATAATAATAATAATAATAATGACTGAAAGACCGAGGAGCGAGCGCCAACCAGACCTCGGCTGGACAAGCGCAAAGAGAACTGGGGCCTTGGGGAGGCTGAGTGCCACTCAAATTCCAGTATAAACTAATGGCCACTATCAGCGAGAAATCAATGGTAAGCAGCTGTTGCGATGATGCAAATTCATTTGCAAATGCTATCGAAGGAGGTGGAGAGAGCTGGACGTCTGGGGAGACTTGTTGTGACTCAGCTTCCAGAGAACCCCACGGGTTTCCAATCAGATCGTTTGTTGACTTGTGTGAAAGCTCCATGTGAGCCATTAATAATAATAATAATAATAATAATAATAATAATAATAATAATAATAATAATAATAATAATAATGCACATATACATATATATATGTGTGTGTGTGTGTGTGTGT
>NC_136482.1:150794850-150799850 GCF_053919585.1 Euprymna scolopes | reverse complement strand
ACCGGCTAAAGACCAATAAAAGAACGGTCCATAACAAATTCAATTATTTGAGGACCCTACCGCCGCTCTGTGTCTTTTAGTTTCGGGATGGATAGAGCTTGAAAATATGGAGACAGACAGGCAGACATACATGCAGACAGACAGGACGACAGACAGACATTTAGATATTTTTATATTAGATTTATAACTAGCAATATTTACTGAGGGGAAAAAATGGAACAGACCAAAAGATTTGCGTACGTAAGCATAAACCCACATATTTATATAAAATATGTGGGTTTGGAAGCGGCAGATTCAAATTGACAACAGTATTTTTTTTTCTTTGATTGCAGATTTAGTATATATTTTTTTTTCTTTGCTTGCAGATTTAGTATATATTGGTTATTATGAGGTTAGCTTAATTTAGCAAATAATCGTTAAAAGACTGGCACCCGAGCATTTGATGAACACATAATTTCAAGAAATGGACATCTCAACTGTCCACCGCATTCGTACCATTTAACTATATTAGATGATTTTATTTGAAAACATGTGAAGCCGAATATTTACGCTGATTAATCAGATACACAAGACCACTTAGAAGACAATATTCAACGCGTTATTGGTGAAATAAAGCATAATTAAATGTTTAGAGTTTGTGAAAAGTATGTCATTCATCCGTGTGCCGCACGGTCATATGTCCGGAATTGTATTTATATTATAAATGCCAAAAATTAATCTTTGGAATAAACCAATAAATATTTGTATGATAAAAATATTTTCTATAACTTATTTTAATTTATAGTTCGCCACCTCTAAAAACACCGTTAATATATGTGTTAATGTATATTTATATAACTACACACACACACACGCACACACATACACGCACACACACAGATTTATATATTTCTGTGGAAATATATTTTCTTATACTATATACTAACTCTTATTTAAGAAGCTCAATGTAATAACAGAGCAATACAGTGAAGAAATGACAAAAGACTATAATCCAAAATTTATGATGTTGACCATCTTAAAATTTACTCTTCTAATTACAATTATTGACAATATCTGTTTCCTAGCGCATAAATTCAAAATGGCGTAATGGAAATATATTATAAGGTATTTGCAGCTTCTCTTCCAATTTTTGGATTATAATCATGTCAAAACGCACTTTATTTTCTTTTAACGGATTGATTGTTGCTATTTCTTCTGGTGAGTTAAGGGTATAATAGACTCACTGATTGATATAAAAATTAAGTGATTGATTTTGCGCTCCGGAACAGATACTGTCAAGAATTGCTAAGGTCAACTGAATTAAAGGAATAAATTATAAGATGGTCAACTTCATGAACTTTAGAATCTAGTCTTTTGTCATTTAATCACAATATATATATATATATATATATATATATATATATACATACATATATATATATACACATACATATATATATATATATATATATATATATATATATATATACAGATAGATAGATAGATAGATGGATATAGTGAATGAATGACAAAAAAAACTATATTCCAAAGTTCATGATGTTGACTTTCTTATAATTTATTCCTTTTATTCAGTTGACATTTACAATTATTGACACTATCTGTTTCGTAGCGCAAAATCAATAAATTTATTATTATATCAATCAGCGAATCTATTTTGCCCTTAACTCACCAGAAGAAATAGCAAAAACTAATCCGTCAAAAACAAATAAGGTGCGTTTTGACATGATTAAAATCCGAAAATTTGAAGAGAAGCTGTAAATACCTAAGGGAATAAATTATATGAAGGTCAACATCATGGACTTTGGAATAAAATCTTTTGTCAGTTAATTAGTATATATATATATATATATATATATATATATATATATATATATATATATATACATTTCCTTGACGAATTTAAAATGTTTATTTCAAATGATGTAGATTGTCGGACTTACTTCCTCATCTTGGTTGTTATAGACTATAACAACCAAGATGACGAAGTCAGTCCGACAATCTCAATCAATGAAAACACCTCATCTCAGAAATACAGACAATTACTATCAAATGATATAATTTAAAACCATACACATCACTATAAAGAGGGTTTTTCGCTCTATCTAACCGTTTAAGTTATAACTGTTTTAAAAACATATGTATCTTCTTTAAAAAAAACATTGAATACAAGCTGGAAAAATGCAAATACGCACAATTTTTTAAATTTCAATTCAATCTCGGCGAAGAAGCTGCTGAAACAGCTCGTGATATCAACGAACCGATTTGCCTAGGAACCACTTCTTAACGAGCAGCACAATAGTGGTTTAAAAAAAAAATCGTGTCGGCGACGAGAGTTTTGGAGATGATAAGCGTTGTTGTCGATCATCGGATGTTAACAACCATCAATTAAGAGCCTTAGTCGAAGTGAATCTACGCAAACTGTTCCGGAACTTGCTTCTGAATTAGACGTAACGTATACGACAATTTCCAACCTTATGAGAGAGATTGGAAAGTCAGAAATCTTGATAAGTGAGTGTCTCACGAATTGAACGACCCCCCCCCCAAAAAAAAAAACAACAACCCCTTCTTTACGCAACAAGAACAACTCGTTTCTCAACTGAGCTGTGACTTGCGATAACAAGTCGGTTTTTTACAACCAGCTCAATGATTAGACGTCGACGAAGTTCCACGACGACATTTTCTGAATCCAGAGTTACAGCAAAAGATGGTCATACTAGTTTTTTTTGCGGTCCGTGATCAGTCTTATCCATTACAATATTCTGAATGTAAGTGAAACCATAACTGTGGGGAACAACTGTCAACAAATGGATGAGAAACTTTGACAACACCCAACATTAGTCAACAGAAAAGGTCCAATTCTCATCAAACGCTATGCCCGATCGCACGTTTCTAAACCGACCCTGCAGAAGTTGAACAAATTTGATAACGAAACTAACTCTTCTGACATACTCTTCAGGCCTCTCAGCTACCGACTACCACTCTAGTGACTTTTTGGGCACTATAAACCCAGCAGGAATTGTAGGAACACATCAGGAACGAAATAAGGAAGTTACATCGCAATCCAGAGATTCTGCAATTTGTCACAATAATGTTTTGGAAAGAGCACAAATATGTGAAGCTGAAAATGGGCAACGTTTAAAAAACATTATTTTTCATTGCATTTTTTAGAATTTTGCATTATAAAACATCCCAATGACTTAGTCCGATTGTGTTAAAAAAATAAAGAATCTATTTAAGTTAAAAACCTTTCAGTGACTTTTTTGGATACGCTGTTTGACAGTTTCTGCAGACAGTAGCTCCCGATTTGTTTAAACTATAATTTGACAGAAAATAAAAATGTCCTTTTTGAACAAAAGCATAACTATGTAACCACTTTGCAATAGTCGCACATCACATGTGCATTTATGTAATTATTTATTTTCTTTATAAATACACTAGCATGGTTGCCCGGCGTTTCCCGAGGATTTGTAGGTGTATGTTGAGCAAAACAAAAGCGGTCAATTTTTTTTAACTTTGACCCCTATTATGACCCATTACATTTATTGTTTTGGGCTTAAATCAAGTTAAGTTGGATCCACGTCAAAGGAACCTATATGAAAAATTCCAAGTGTTTCCCCCAAAAAATTGTCGAAGGAGTTTGGTAGAGTTTCAATGGTCGAATCGTTGAACTTTTACCCCTTAATCCCCAGATTTCTGGCTGAAAACAATCATATCGAGTTTCCCAAATCTCAGTACCATGTATATCAAATTTCGAGTCTGTAGACTAAAAATTGACAGAAGTATTGCGTAGGGAAATTTACACACACAGAAACACAGATATACAGACAGACAGATACACAAACACGTTCACTTTTATAGATATACTAGCATGGGTGCCCGGCGTTGTCCGGGTATTTGGAGGTGTATGTTGAGCAAAAAAAAAAAAAAAAAGCGGTCATTTTTTTTAACTTTGACCCCTGTTATGATCCCTTAAAATGTATTGTTTTGGGCTCTAATCAAGTTATTAAGTTAGATCCATATCCAAGGAACCTCTATCTAAAATTCTAAGTGTTTAGACCCAAAATTATCGGAGGAGTTTGGTAGAGTTCTCAAAGGGCGAATCGTTTAGCTTTTACCTATAAATCGCCAAATTTTTGGCCGAAAACCGATCATATCGAGTTTTCCAAATCTTAGTACCCTGGATATCAAATTTCCAGTCTGTAGACGTAAAATTGACAGAGTTATTGCGTAGGGAAATGTACACAGACACAGACACACAGACAGACAGATACACAGACACGTTCACTTTTATAGATATATAGATAGATTTGAAGGTAAACTATCGAGTTAATTAAGGACTGTATTGCCTCATTCAAATGCCGAAAGCGATTATCAGTGAGATATGCTGTTGATCCGTAATTTTGTTAGGACAGAAGCGACTTTGTAGCCTAGAAGAGGATGCTCTTTTCACTTCATTGCAATATCGTTTCCACAGAAGAGACGTTGCTAGCCTGTCTTTGTATCATTATTTTCATGGCAAGTTCTCTTCTGACCTCCAATCTATGGCCCGCTCCTTGCAAAACTTTCAAGAAAATCACTCGCATAGCTGACACTAACATCAATAATTTCCCCGGCTTTATCTGTGCCTAAATCTAAACCTGGATTCGATAGACAATGCTTCTTACTTATATCTACCCGCCTGTAGAACTCTGTTTTTTTAAAATTTTTTATTACATTTTAACCCCAAACAAGGCACATTGCCACTTTGGTGTAGGGTGCTACTAACAGGGGCAACAACTACTGGTGCACTATGTAGGGATTTGGGCAGCAAGATGTCTGTTCACGTTGCATTTGAACTTCTGCACGCCAGTAAAGTTGGGGAAGCAGGGACCTGGAATGGAATTCCAAAATCTAGCGGTTCTGGGGAAGAAACTACTGGAGTAGAAAGATCTTTTACATCTAGGGATCTGTACAGTGTGGAGGTGGAATTTTGCAGCCCGTCGGGTCTGTAGAGGGTGTTC
>NC_136482.1:150704850-150792350 GCF_053919585.1 Euprymna scolopes | reverse complement strand
TCCTGAACCTCCACTTGTTACTGGTATTAAACAACGCTCACTCAGAAGAGATGTGGTTGGAGATTGCGCTACTCTTGCCACGAAAATTCAACGAACAGGGCCTCTTATAGCGTGTATCCAATATCTATTAACACTGAAGGACGCTACCAAATTAACTACGTCTAGGGAGTATATGTAAAAGAGGTATTGTCAAATATTTTAATTAAAATTTATAAATATGTGTTATCCAATGAAATTGTCTATCGTATTATGCAAGGTGACATGAAAGCAATCACGTCCCAATTTTCAATTTCAGATGGATATTTTCTATGTTTTGTAATAATTATAGCAATTTGAATTGTATAAGGATTATTTGCAAGGACTACAATTTAGCAATATGGCGCGTAAAATAAAACTAACAATAAATGAACAGAACTATAGAATAAAAAAAATAGCAAAGAAAAGTCTTCGTTTTAAGTAGTTTAAGTAGTTTTAAGGAATTGAACAGATCGAAGAATCATGAAAATGTGTCGAATAGAAATTCAACCAAGGAAAAAAGACTCATACTGAATTCAGGAATTCAATAAAGCTAGATATATCACGTAACCGAAAATGATTAATAAGAAACCCAAATGCGTCAAGTGAGTTTGTATTTGGGACCGGTGGAGCTGACGTAGTATCAAGGAAAACAATGTGTAATGCAATAAGGAAGTTTGCTGATGTAAATCTTAAATTAAAGAAACGCGTTTGTACGGGGAATTAACGTAAAGAAAGCAGATTGTAGTCGGCAAAATAAACCAATACTTAAATACGATAGCATGTGTGTTATTTTGTGTGTCACGTTTAGATCCTTTTTTTCTTCCGAGGGATTGTCGTTTATTATTTTTTTCGGGGGGGGGGGCGTTCAATTTGTTGTAATAAATAATGCTAGCATAAATTACCCATGAGTTTTGGTTTCGGTTTCGATTATAGCTGATGGCACTGCCGTCATCTATTTTTTTAATAAATAATTTTATCAAGAATTATTCATACGTTTTGGTTTCGGTTCAGATTATACTGTAAGAACTAAAATTATATATATATATATATATATATATATATATATATATATATACATATATTTCTATATATATATATATGTTGAGTCAAATATATATATATATATATTTGACTGAACACACACATATATATATAAATATATGTATATATATATATATTTAAACTAAATATATATATATACATACATTTAAACTATATATATATATATATATATATATATATATATATATATGTGTGTGTGTGTTTATATATACAGTCTTCCATGGAGAAGTCTTAGGAAGACTAAATAGGTGTTTAACCAGCACGCTTCCAAGTCGCCAATATCATTGATTCAAAATCCACTGAAGAGGTTGATAGCTATATCTACTTGGGAAAGAAAATTACGGAATATGGAGATATTCTCCCTGAGATAAAAATAAAGGTAGCATTAGGATGGGAAGCTTTTGGGAAAATGGAGAATATCATAAGAAGCCGAAAAGCAAATATGTCAATCAAAGGGAAGATCTTCAATGAGTATGTATTACCTGTGATGATCTACGGTAGTGAAACATGGGCCTTGACAACTCGCCAAAGTGAAATCTTGGCAGTACCACAAAGAAAGATGGAGAGGATAATGTTAGGCATCACTCAACAAGACAGAAAGACAAACATCTGGATCTGCCAACAAACAAGAGATATTGACATCAATACTGCCATCAAAACATCCAAACACAGATGGCCAGGGAACGTAGCAAAACAACGTTACAACAGCTGATCAATCAGGACAATGGAGTGGACCCTCGTGAATATAAGAGACCAAAGCAAAGACGAAGAACGAGATGGAGGGACGAGCTGAAACAGCACATGTGCCCCACATGCAGTGAATAGCTCGGGGCAGAGTAAGCTATCTAAAGTCTAGGGAAGGTTTTTCATTGAGTTATAAACCCTCCTTTATATATATATATATATATATATATATATATATATATATATATATATATATATATATTCTTCATAAGTTTCCGTATCGATTCAAACTGATCCAGTCAACAATATGGATATATTGTTTTAAATTCTGATTTTGAAATTACAACTTTATGATATATAAAAATTTATTGAAAATTGATTCTGTAATATATATGGAATTTACATGAATTAAAATATCATATTTAAGCGTGTTTTAGACCGGGCTACGCCGAGCGTCCCTGCTTGATTAGATAAATACCTTACAACTTAGGATTCGAAACCCGAGCTTCTTGCATGCTAAGCAAGCACTCTACCAAATAATAATAATAATAATAATAATAATAATAATAATAATAATAATAATAATAATAATAACAACAACAACAACAACAACAACAATAACAATAATAATAATGCGGAGAATAATACAAGACAATATAATGAATAAGCGTTACAGGGGATGAAGAACACCGAAACTGCATATTTACAAGTTCTACACTTCCCCTCATGATGCATCTCCCCATTGTTTCATCACCGTTCCCCCCCAAAAAATAAAATGATACCAAAGGGCCGAGAAAAGTCAATAAGGAGTGAAAGACCGAGGAGCAAGCGCCAACCAGACCTCGGCTGGACAAGCGCAAAGAGAACTGGGACCTTGGGGAGGCTGAGTGCCACTCAAATTCCAGTATAAACCAATGACCAGTGCCGGCGAGAAATCAATGGTAAGCGGCTGTTGCGATGATGCAAATTCATTTGCAAATGCTATCGAAGGAGGTGGAGAGAGCCGGACGTATGGGGAGACTTGTTGCCACTCAGCTTCCAGAGAACACCACAGGTGTCCAATCAGATCGTTTGTTGTCTTGTGTGAAAGCTCCATGTGAGCCAATAATAATAATAATAATAATAATAATAATAATAATAATAATAATAATAATAATAATAATCATAATCATAATCATAATCATAATCATAATAATAATCATCATAATAATAATAATAATAATAATAATAATAATAATAATAATAATAATAATAATATATTCGTATACTTTCCGTATAAACGTCATCATATATGGATAGATATAGGTAATAATATACAAGTATATATTGGAAGCGAACACGACAGAAATGTTTCATATATTTCATTGTTATTTAAGCCATAGCTGAAGAAAATGTGGGGGAAGAAAGAGAGAGCGTGTGCGTGAAAGAGAATCGGGGGAGATGTACGGATATATAAAATGAATAATTTGGGATAATGTTTGTTTTATATTTTTTTAAATCTGACTGGATTTGCCAACTGAACTTATTTATCATGTTGACCGATGAATTTTTGGCATCATTATGAAAAACTAAGGCTTACATATTTTTTTTTTTTTTTATCATAATGAGACTTTGTTAAGTTTTAATAAAAGAAAGTTATCTTTTCAGGAATTGACAACATTCAGGATAGGGTCAACTGTTGGTTAATTAAAAATGTTCATTGCTGGAGTTTTCTAAGTGTTTCGAAAAACAGTGTAACCCGGATATAAGATACTTCTCCTTTATATCCGGGTGACACTTATATGCGGAGTTCTTATATCCGGGTTACACTGTGCATTAACACAAGCTCTAATTGTGTACCAGATAAAATCTCTCTTATACCAGTTTTTTCTCATATTCTGGTCTATTATATCCGGGTTACGCTGTATTATGCAATTTACCGATTGATCTGTTATAATTTTGGTGAGCAAAAAAGAACTGTTTGCAGCGTTAATTTAAAGAAAATATGACACATTCGGTAATTTAAATTACGTTGTATGTAAACTTAACAACGTGTTGATCTGAATGGGAGCAAAGAACAAAACAAAATCCGACTGCTTTTTTTTCCAATGTATACAGTATTTCCTTTTGACAATTTTTCCTTCTAAACTGAAAATATTAAAAAATTTTCAATGTAACAGAATTCGCGCATCTTTCGCCCGAGTCTTTTTTAAGAATCACTTAAGGATTTCACATTTTAGTCGCGTGAAACCGACTCTATATGTCATTCCGTCGATCTGTCGGTCTCTCGGCCGGTCTGTCTGTAGCATATTTGTGCTTGACCTTTTTGGTTAAGATCAAAGGTCTGTTGTTAATAGAAGCTGTTCTTAGCTTTTTAAACTTTTCTTGGCCCTCGGGCCAAGATCAATGTGTAGTATCTCTTCCGGCAGATACTGCAAGCAAAGACCATATGTGGGAGCAATCCGACATATAATACCTTGGTCAATGTAGTGGCAACCCTTGATACCAATTGTCACTATCCAGCTCCCCTACTCACCGGGGAGTTGGTGCCCATTTCCCCTTCACTCCTCATATTAAAAATCGGCCTTGTGCCTAATTTGCTCAGTGGGGGAGCAAATAAAAACCTCAAAGTGTAGTATCTGTTCCGGCAGATACCGCAAGCAAAGAACATATGTGGGGTTGCCCCCACATATAAGACTTTGGTCAATGTTGGGGCAACCCTTCAACCAAATTGTAACTATTCATCTCCACTACTCCCCGGGGAGTTGGTCCCAATTTCCCCTTCACTCTTCACATTAAAATCGGCCTTGTGCCTAAGTTTCTCGGTGGGGGAGCAAATAAATACTCTTTTCTTTTCCTTTTGGCCAAGATCAAAGTGTAGTATCTTTTCCGGCAGATACTGCAAGCAAAGACCATATGTGAGGGCACCCCCACATATAAGACCTTGGTCAACGTAGGGGCAACCCTTCACACCAACTGTAACTATATAGCTTCCCTACTCCCCGGGGAGTAGGTCCCCATCTCCCCTTCACTCCGCACATTAAAAATCGGCCTTGTGCCTGATTTGCTCGGTGGGGGAGCAAATAATTACCAACCCCACATATAAGACTTTGGGCAATGTATGGGCAACCCTTCATACCAATTGTATGGGCAACCCTTCATACCAATTGTTTCTATCCAGCTCCCCGCCTCCACGGAGAGTTGGTCCCCATTTCTTCTTCATACCTCACATTAAAAAACGGCCTTGTGTCTAATTTGCTCGGTGGGAGAGCAAATAATTACCCTTTTCTTAGCCTTTTGGCCAGTATCAAAGTGTAGTATCTGTCCCGGCAGATACTGCAAGCAAAGACCATATGTGGGGGCAATCCCACATATAATAAGGTCAATATAGGGGAAACCCTTCATACCAATTGTCACTATCCAGGTCCCCTACTCCCCGAGAAAATAAATACCCTTTTCTTGTCCTTTTGGCCAAGATCAAAGTGTAGTATCTGTGCTTACTACGTGCTGATATAAAGTGGGATATCACTTTTCTGTATTAATTTTATGTAAAATGACCACCCACTTTACAACCAGTCAGTCTCAAAGCCATTCGTCATTCTCCAGATCATTCAATTTGTTTTTGAAGGATTTCAGTCATTTTTTAAGCATTCAACTTATTCTTAAGGGCATTCAATTCATCCTTAAGTTTAGAAATTTAGAAGTCATTCTAAGTCATTTACTTTTTATTTATTTAAGTCATTTCAATCCATTTTTCGGAAATTTTAGTTTATCTTTAAGAATGTCATGTCAATCCTACAGCCACGCATTCGTTTATTACACGAGAGCATGCGACTAATGGCTATCGGTCTTGTTTTATGTTAATATAGTAATTACTATGAGCATATATGTTTTTTTTTTTCGTGAAAAATTGGAAATATTTCAAGTTTTCATTTACTATGAAAAATAGCTCCAATCCGTTGGAGTAAAAGGCGACGGCTAAGGGAGTAAAACCTTACAACATCTCCGGTTTGGGCTCCTGATAAGCAGATGGTGACGAACTGCAACACTTTTCTGACCGTCCATTCCTGCAGCTGCGCTTGTATTGCGCCGTATTGGTCAAACTTTCCGTCGAACTTTTTCTGCGACGTTAATAGAGAGGCCATCTAAACTAGACACAGCTATGTCTCCTCATCATTCGTAAAGTCTTGCATCCGAGGAAGCTACTAAAGCTTCGACTTTATAGCTACAGCAGACGCTTCAGAGGAACATTGTCTCATTAGGCAATGGGTTGCTATAACTTTCACATACACGGTATTTTAATATGTATTTTAAAAATGATATCGTAAGAAAAGAAATGAAACATGAAAAATAAAAGCAGAACAAGACTTTATATATAAACAAATATTTGTTCTCTTAATTTAATTCGGTTTCATTACAAAAATATACAATGTCAACGATTTTGGCATGAAGAATTTTCCCAAGATCTTTCACTTCGAATAATCGATTTCTTTGAGCCTCCTTTAAATATTCACACGTATATTTATCTGCACACTTTACTATAAATAGATATTGTAACTAAGGCCCACATGTTAATTCTGTCTAAGTAAATATATTTTGCCCTGTAAGAAAACAACACCATACGTACAATATAAGTGAAAACCGCAGTTTAGTGGCCTGAACATTATCGATGAAAGAATGTGTGTAGGCGATAGATATTGTTTTTGCTACATATTAGTAAACTAGCCTGGGTGCCCGGCTTTGACCGGGTGTTTGGAGGTGTGTGGTGAACAAAAAAAAAGTGGTAGTAGGCTGGCAGGCCCGAACCTGTACTGCGAAGGAAAACGACGTGAAAAAAAATGAAACGTGACGTCTTTGCTGTTGCGTCCATCGCCAAACACAGAGTGAGGAATGTTTAAATTAAGGCTTGTCAATCGAACAGAGGGGATGGCTTTCGAAAATATCGGCGAGAAAATCGAGCCCTCCCTGTAGAAAAGTGCCCAGTTTAGGGTGAAAGAATTAATGCTTTTAACCAATGCTTTCATATTTGTCGCCTGAAGAATCAAACTTCAAAACAGTACTGTTTCCGTGAAAATGTGTCGCTTCTGTCGAAAGTTTTAGGCAGACATACAAACATACATACATACATTAAACCAAACAGGTGAGATTTCTATTGTAGAAGATTAGGAAACATCCCTGGTCAGAATCTGTGTAGTATTACGAGTGTAATTATGAGAAAAACACGTTTACAATGTCTATATATTCTGAGATAATCTGTAATTTGTGTTTGTGTCACGACTCCATTGTGTTTTTCCAGCGATTATTTTATCATATTTACATAATTCAAACATTTTCACTAAATTACAGGCGTAATATTATAATACTATCAAGACACGTGAAAATGCCGATAAATAAGAATTAATATAAACTATGTTTTCATCAAGCTGTTATTTTTCTTCATTGAGCAACAATTATTTTTTAGCAGATGAACTAATAACATGCATCAAATATGATTTTACTAACATGTCTATAAAAACAGGGTCATTGTATTTCGAACAAAACTGACCCCAATCGGATGGAGTAATAAGTACTAATATATAGTGAGAAAATAATATTTTGACAATCTTTTATTTACTAATTACATCCAGCATCTTTTGGCAGACAATGTTCTTTCGAGTGTTCGATTTTTTAGCTAACTTTTCGTTGATACGTTTTCGGCGTAGAACTGCTGCACGTCGAAATTACTACGATTTTTTTTTCTCACCCCATTACAACAATGAACATATATTATCATAATGATATTGGAAAATGAACCTATATTAAAGGGAGGTCACTCTCATGATCTTGTACTCATTTGTCTAATTGGCTATTTTAAAGACAAATGAAGCGAATTTGGCTTTTGTTGAAAGATTTTGGCTAAAAAAATGTATTAAATAAAGGAACAATGAGAATATAGATAAAATAGATTCTAACACGAAATTTTTCTCTGTTTATTAATATTTAACAGCAAAATCAAAATCCAACAACAGCCATTGCGTATATACAATTGTTCATCGCATTATGCCCAGACCACTAATCTGCGGTTTACCCAATATAAAACCGTGTCCACAAAACCAGCTATCAGGCTACGCGAGACAGTGACTTTGGTTGGGTTGAGTCGCTTACAGCATTGTTTACGCATAAAATAACAAACCGTAAGTAGATAATTCCGTCTATGAGTGAACGGCACAATGAAAGGTCAATTATTTTAAACATTCATGTGATATTTTTGCGACTATCATTATATTACAGCTATCAAGTTTACAGAGATTGTGTCAAGTTACGATTTTTTTTTTTTTTGCGGCCCGTATATCATTTCGTCACCGGTAAATATTTTATCGATAAACTGTCAGAGATAGCATCGTGTGGAGTTTAGGAACTTAAATGTTTTATAGGCGAATTGCGATTCTGCAAACGATAAAATACAGTGAAAAACAACTTGCGTAGTTAGAAACACGTCTTCACAAACAACGAAAACTGTTATTTATTTAAACATATAAGCCTTCATTGAAAACTCTTTACTCAGCAACCACTTAGTTATGAGAATCAGAGGTTATATTGTTATGTATGGTCTAAATCACCTATAGATTTTCTCCAGCTCTCCCAAATACTGCCCAGTTTTTTCTTTATCTTTATAATTAAGTATCAAGGAAAAATATGATCTAATTTTTATAGTCAGATTAAAGTTATGCTATTATTTAACCTCTGCAATTGTAGTGACAGTAAAAAATCTGTGACAATAATGACATCGCCTTAGAATACAAGCAACATATTAAATGAACTTGTTGTAAAGCGGCCGTTAATAAAAATGTTAGACAGAAGTAGGTTGTGCTGTAATAAATCTCAATTTTTTTCGGTAACTGAAAACTTGATGCTTCGCCAGGGATATCAAGTGTATTTTTAATCATGACGCCATCACTTGATGGGTTGCCTACCACGGCTTAAGAGAGTCTCATCTACCTCCGAGAGAAGGGTAGACCGTGCCAGTTTCTCAACCTGGTATTTTACCTCGCGCTACATTCAGAGCATCGCCTTCCTAAACGGTCACTCATCTGGTACTGGCCAGGCTCAAGGTTGCTTAACTTCCGTGATCTGGCGAGAACCGTTGTGTCAAAGTGATTGTGCCGTACGTGTCCATTTTCGGCGACAAAATTTGAATTACACTACAAACTCGTGTAGTGTTGGTTTAATCTAGGCTGCGACCGCGCTGGCTGGTTAGTAATAAAACTAACAGTGAGAAAATGAAGGCATACAAAAAGGTAGAATCAGATACGAAGAGAAAATTTGAATGCCTATTTGCTATTACCATTTGGTTTTACTTAATTAATAACATATAAATATAACGGGTACTCCTGTAGTATTTTACCCACCGATTTCACGATCTTAGCCGAGCGTTGATCGACATCCGTCGGAAAACGCCGGAACATGGCGAGCGGTACGATACTCTATCAGCCAATCAGGGCGCTTCAAACGAACGCACAGCAGACGAATAATTTTCATTGAAATTACACACATAGCGTTTCATTTCAGTTATTTTATGTTCAAAGTAAAAATACACAGCCTTTCATTTCAGCTATTTAATTTAGCGATAAAAAAAAAATTAAAAAAAACCGGGAGCTGTTGGAAACATATTTATGCGAATTTATGTGGCGACAAAAATTTGGACACAACCCTTTTGTCTCCATAATAAATCAAATCGCGGAAGGCTACCCGGTTTGGGAAGGAGCTTCTTTCCACATCCTCTGAAAACCCTTTGCTCCCTACTTTGCCTCTCTACAGTCAGTAGAAAATCTTCCAGTCGGAACTAAAGATAACCAGCAATTGTTGCCCCCCCCTACAAACATTACTGAAAAAAAAAAAAAAACATTGTTGTTACTGTTTAATAACGTTTTGTTAAAAACAAACAAAAAAAAAGCATTGAAGTGTTTATTACTGTTGCTTACCCCGCCCCCCCCCCAAAAAAAAAAGCTATCGGAAAACAAAATGAACCAAAAAAAAAAAAATATTCAACAAAATAAATTTATTTTACTTTAAAAAAACTTACGGTAAGTGTTTGTGATTTATTTTATCCAAATTTTTTTGTATTGATTTTATCCATTTTGTTGTGTGTGTAATATCTTTTCCTTGTAATGTTGTTGCTATTCACATACTTTTAGCGTTCTTGCACCGTAGCTCCGAATTCTCGGCTTTCGTCGGCGTTAACGCCGAAAGCGTTCGTCAACGCTCGGCTAAGATCGTGAAATCGGTGGGTAAAATACTGCAGGAGTACCATATAACGTTGCAGTTGGAAACACACAGTGGAAAGAAGGAAAGACATCTTGTTCTGCATCTTTTCATTTTTAACAAACACATTTATTACCGTAACCCTCCTTCCTCCGATTGCATGCCGGCCACATTCGGCCTATTCACATCCTCAACTTTGCACGTATATTTTAGCAGACCCCCTCTTTACTTCTTAACCGAGAACGTGATGTACTTTTTTTTTCTTTCCCCAGACGTCAGCTTGCGCACACTTTCTAATTTGCATATGTGTGTTTTTTTTCTTACAGCTGCTGCTCATATATTCCACCGCGCTCATACGCATTCTGTTACGTAGACATTCTATGGATTATTTAATTCTGTCAATTTTGATTATATAAGAAAAATAATCATTTATACACCAGGAATACATTGCTCCCTGAAATACATTGCGCATAGGAAACATTACTCTTTAAAATTATAACTTCTATGCATTGATAATCTTTGTTCTTAACACGATTACCTCGATCATCGTCTTTTTGTATATACATGTAAAGAAACTTTTTAAAAAGTTGTTAAGAATAGAATTGAATAATAGGCTGTGGATCGACTTATAACTACTCGGATATTTTATTAACAATACAATATGAAAGTGTGAAAAATTAGGGGGTAATCTATATTTTTTTGAATTTTTTATGTTATTATCCGGGAATGATGTAATGGTTGTAGTGGTGGGTAGAAACAAACATGATTATGTTAATTTTAAACGTGCTCTTGCGTTTTCTTTTGGGGTTGGGTTGGAGAGAATAATGTCCGTTTTGAGGTAAAAAAAGTATGTGAAATTGTTTCATATATGTATTTAAATTACCCGTCTTAGTATAGGTAAAATTATTTTAAGTATGTGTTGTATATTACCCGTCCTTGCAAAGGTAAAATTATTTCATATACATACTGTAAATTACCTACCCTAGGTAAGATACAATTATTTCATACGTGTAATACCCGTCCTAGGTAGGTAAAATCTTCTTTTGCTCCAAATTGTAAATGATACATCAAAAATTCCTCTCTCCTAAGAATAAGAAATATATTCAAAATCAAATTCAATTTTCTCATTGTTTATACGGTCCCAAGCAACGCCGGGTAGCCCCGCTAGTCAAATAATAAAGTATCAACTGATTAATCGGGTCGGGACTCTGATCTCCCATCGCTGAAGTTGGGGCGAAAGAGGAAGAATTGCTTAACCAACATGTTCCCGCCCTAAGGCATCATGTGACCCCACCTACGACGTACAGGTGATCAACTTTTTTTTGTTTGCCTTTTTCATCTGCATAGGTGTTACACGAATGACCCAGTCTAAGCCGGGTTGACATGCTAGTATATATATATATATATATATATATATATATATATATATATATATATATATATATATATATATAGTATATATATATATATATATATAGTATATATATATATATATATGTGTGTGTGTATAGGTGTATATACATATATGTGTGTTCATGAATTAAAATGTGGCACGCGTCTGCGGATGAAATGTCAGAAATTGACAAGCTAAACGGGAATTGTTTCAATATTTCTCACAAATATAAACAAACCTTGTTATTGTTATGAAAAATGTAACAGAAAGGAATCTGGTTATGTGGATGTTTTGAAAAGATTGACAGGAAAAAGTGACAGAAGGAAAAAGACTGCAGTTGGAGATTTGATTGTCAACCGAGTGGACGCCACGATAATGTTCTCTCTCTCTCTCTCTCTCTCTCTCTATCTATCTATCTATCTACCATTAGCAAGAACAAAAGGAGAAATAAAAAACCGGACTGTTGCTTACACCAATGGTTGTTGTGTTTTGCATTCTTAAAAAGGGTTTATAATATAACATAGGGTTACAGTCGGTAAATGCATGGTAACATCGACAGGGTGAGCTGTTTTCTATATTATCATGCTATGTTAGTTATCAAGAGAATTTTTGACGCGTGCACCATTAAATAATATTTGGATCATTTGTGCCTAGACACTTGTTTTATTTTCGTATCTTTATGTTAGAGGATTTCGAATTTTACGTATGTAATTTTCGAAGCAGAGGTGCTAAACCGACCTCATGTTGCTGGTCACCCTATAATTCTTACATATTCTTCTGATATTATGGTCTGGTATTTCCGATATTCGTAATAAGCTGAATTTTCATAGTAACGGTGCAAGTGATACGTACATCTCTTAGTTTTCTTATTACGATACAAATTGCATATGTCATGGATATACTGTATTATATTACATACATACATACATCCACACACACACACACACACACACACACACACACATATATATATATATATATGTATATATATAACACTTAACTATCTGTATCTATGTATGCATATATATATATATATGTATATATATATATATATATATATATATATATATATATATATATAGAGAGAGAGAGAGAGAGAGAGAGAGAGAGAGAGATGTTATTTGTTTTGTTTGTGCGATACGTTTTAAAAATTATACCCAACTCGCATTTAGGTAAAAACGCACTTTTGTAAATAATTGAATTCATTCAAAACGTATCGCAAAAACAAAAACCAATAACATCTAAATAAATCACGATATATTCTAACAGTCGCCGAGATTGACCAGCGGGTAAAGAAGTCAGGCTCATTACCGTGAGGTCCCGATTTCGAATCTCGTTTGATTCAGCCACTTTGATGAGTCGTGGACGACGAAACACGTGTCAGTGGATAATTATATATATATATATATATAATACTTGACTACGTACACATACTTATTCATAAAACAACAAACTATAAATTGGCATATAGTTTAAACTCAAAAGATATGTAAAGACCTCTTAATGACGACTGTAAGAATTCAGTCGAATGTACTCATCAAATAATTGAAACAAGGCACGTAGACACAATATATTTAGCAATCTGACAGAAACGCAATAATAGCCATAAAGAAGGAAGAAATATTTAAAAAGATAATTAAAAAATATTCCCTTTTATAAAATTCAGCTTTTTTTAATGAAAATTGCCTAAATACACATACGCTATATATATATATATATATATATATATATATATATATATATATATATATATGTGTGTGTGTGTGCGTGTGTGTGTACATATATATACATATACATATATATATATATTTGTATATACATATATATATATATATATATATATATATATACATGCATATATACAGTATAAACCTGGAAGACGTCATTAAAAATTCGTAACAAAATAGAGTAGAGTATACAATGTACATATACATAATCAAATAACATTATAATACAGTAAGGTGGGGAAAATACGGTAAACAGGCGTCGATAAACATCGTATTCCACATCGTAACCTGAAAAAAAGTCTCCTAGGACCACCGTATCCCGGGGTTCTACATATATATATATATATATATATATATATATATATATTTATATATATATATGTATATGTGTGTGTGTGTGTGTGTGTGTGTACGTACATGTGCATGTATTCAGGTCTGATGTCAGCAAGTAATAATCCCTAGTATTTATTTTTCTCTTCACGCTGTTTCCCTTTTTCTCTCTCTCCCTCTCTCTCTCTCTCGCGCTATCTCTCTCTCTCTCTCTCTCTCTCTCTATATATATATATATATATATATATATATATATATATCATTTGATACGGGTGCATAATAATCTGTAGTATATCCATCTATCTATCCATCTATCCATCTATCTATCTCTCTCTCTATGTATATATATATATATATATATATATATATATATATATATATTCATTAAATACTTTTACATGCAATATATATATATATATATATATATATATATACTCGGGTTTTTTTATATTCAAAAGTAATGGACTAATGAATTCAACGAGGTTTTTAGATAGTGCTCAATAAAAAGAGCTGATAATACTTGTTTATTGTTATATAAACATGCTCACATCCCGCTGCTACAAATAGGCACTTGTTTCAATCAAACAACAGATATCATCAGGCATCGACTTGACTATTCAAAAGTTCAATGAACCTTTGAATAGTCAAGTCGCTGCCTGATGATATCTGTTGTTTGATTGAAACAAGTGCCTATTTGTAGCAGCGGGATGTGAGCATGTTTATATAACAATAAACAAGTATATATATATATATATATATATATATATATATATATATATATATATATATATATATATATACTTATAAACAAAGCCTGATGCGGATGAATACATAACTGTAGTGAAATTTTACATGGGATTTAAGATAAACTCAAAATTCAATAAACAGTTTCCTACCGGGATTACTAGTTATTACTAAATGTTACTTAAACACCCATCGTTCACAATTAGCAGGAATTTACAACAATAAAAAATACACGTCTCTGTACTAGATGAAACTTCGTTAAATATGAAAAGTGAAATGAAAGCAATCTTATTTCCATCCTAACTGTAAAGAATGAAAAAAAAATAGCTTTTCGAAATATTTAGTACGAGTAGACAGTTCATGCACATAATCGTGTATTGGTAAACGCACACATGTTTGCAAACACGACTGGCGCCGATTAAGTTATAAATCACAACTAAACTAATGGTTTTCTTTTATAATGGATGGCGAACATAATCTCTCATTGGCTGAATAGATAAAATGTTAGTTTTCACATCGTATGCCTTTGCTGATACTAACGATATTAATCGCCTTTTTTCTCTCTCTTTTTCTTTTAGTTTCGATTTGGCGGTAATAAATTTGGTTTATTTGTAGAACTGCGTTCACTTAATAATTTTATAGTTTTGTTTTTTTCGGATCGGTTGATGTTCGCGGCTGGATACCAGTACTAGCAGAGAAATCCGACATTTCCCGAGATTGAAAGAAGATTAACAAATTTTTCACACTTTCATATTTTATTGTCATCGAAATCAGTGAAGTCGAGGTTTTTTCAATCAAATCAATTAATGCCCTGCTCTTGTGGGGGAAAAACTACAGTGTACCGGGAGGAAGCTGCACCTGCCTTCCAGCAGTCACTTAGTCAAAAATACATCGCAGTTCTCATTGCACTGTCAGGAACGTATTTTTAATTTTATTTTTTGTTATATAATCACCTGAATTAAAGTTAAATATAAAAAAGATAAACGTACGGTTTTCATGTTACATGATAAGGGCTGTCCTCTTTTCATGTAAGTATAAAAATAGAGAGATTTAGTTAAAATGAAAATGAAATAGCATAGACGAAATTCGAACCTCGTAATTTAGGTTTAGAAATAGATTACGTGTGAGAATTAGAAAATGGAATGTAAAATAAACGATTGCTTAGCTTAGAGATAAAATAGTTTCATGAAAAGAATGTGCACTGTCAATTTTGTTATGAAAATTCAATTGAAAGAATGCAGCTACAAGATAATTTAATAAACATGTTTTTAACATATTGGAAATATAGGTTACTGAGAATATAGGTTAAAATTCCTTTTGTAAAAAAAGGAAAAGTTTTGGACACGCATGTCCAGAACACGTGAAAGAAGACACACGTTTTAACATGTGTATGACGTCATGGAAAAATGGGAAGTTCTAGATATAGTTAGAAAACTTTAGAGTTAAGAAAGGAGAAACTGAGAGAAACTCAGAGAGAGTCTGAGGTCGACAGACGACAGTCCAGTTTGGAATTCGAACGTCTAGAAGCGAGACGGTCACTTTTGAAACTTAGAATGTGAAACTTGGAATTCTTGATGATGAAAACCACGGCCGGTCGTGAGAAGAAATAAACTCATCATGTGTTTTTATAAACGTCGTCTTTGTGTTGTAATTCTACTAAAAAGGTAAACTGAAAATTGTATTATATGTCTATATATCTGTGTTATAAAATGTCTTGACATACACATCTCATATCTACAATGTGAACTCTATATCTCATATCTACACTAAGACTGTCTGAAGACTGTCTCCTCACTCTACTTCATACGTCATGAATTACTAAATTTAAATAGCAGGGGGAACGTGGGAAGAGTTAGTAACACCTATGTCTAATTAAAATGCAAGCATAAAATTAATTCTTCGCCTTGTTTCTGGAGAGCTCTTCAGTAGGGAGAAATAACTTGTCCACTGTTGATTACTACTCTCGATATATAGCTGAGAGGGAGCAGTAATTCATTTTGAATGTAATTTTTGCAATTCTTCAGTTTTACCTTCGAACCCATTGTAGCTATATTACATTGTCAGTGATTTGTTGGCTGTTGGTTTCTTTTTTTCATCTGTGAAAACTGTTTATTTAGCGTACATTTTTTCATATTTCTTTAAACGTACAAGTTATTATTTATTTTTATTGGTTTTTCTGTTCAGATTTTCCTTTAGTTGGCCACAGACTGGCCAACTCTATGCACATGTGACCACCTCTCCACATTTGAACATTTGCTAATTAAAAGACATCTGGGGCACAAATTTCTAACTCGTGTATATATGTGTATGTGTATACATGTGTGTTTATGTGTTTATATTTTATTATTCCTGTGTAGTATTGATCCTATAAATATCACTATATCATATTTCAATATATTTTGCATTGTCAAAATATTATCAAATATTATTATGATACAGAAAGAATACAAACACTAGTAAATATGCTCATTTGTTGTACTTTGTAATTGAGAGCCAAAAAAAGGCTTACATACTTTAAATATGACACTCTCCCCATCCGTGGCACAGTCTCCGCACTATAGTGGCCAAGTTACCCCACACCCTGGCCAACTCTCCCCATACATCGAATGTCTAAAAAACTGTTCTCAAATTTATTTTTTACGAACTTATATGAATAAAACTTATTCAATATCATGAAATAAACGTGCGTTGTTTATATGTGCAAATGTTAGTTTGATACAACCAATCACCTCCACACTAATGAAATAAATATAAAAAATGCAGATTTTGTGGCCAACTCTCCCCGCCCTCCCTTACGTAATTTCCAAGTGTCATGCCATATATTCCTCTAAGCTCTTTGATAAATTTCTTGTATTAAGTTTGCTTTTTCTTTCAGATTTATATTATAAAGCGCTGAAACTTCTAACTGTAAGAGTTGTCTGGTTGTTCATTAATAAATACAAGGTAATTCATAGCCGACGAGAATAGTCCATCTTTATTTTGAAGGTGGATATAGGAATATATTTGTTAAGTAAAAGAAGTGGAAGCATAAAATAAAGTTTTTATAAATAAACGTTTTCACATATCTGTAAATTGTAACCCAATGTTTTAATGTAAATTTGACGGTTGTTTTTATGAAAAATCACGTTTGAATTGAATGATATATCCGCCATATTGTTTTAACGTTTTGCCTGGTAAACAAGATTGTTGGCATGCATTTTTCTAAGCCAAACAACATATGGCTAGGTTTATGTCTTGCATCGAATGTTCGGAATATTCCACTTACGTTTGTAGGTAAGCACAGGATGATAACGACCGAAACGAATTACGATATTAATATAAAGATTAATATTAATCTGTCTGTTCTTCTTTGTTGGATGAATTTATTGTATATGATGACTTAGTCGTTATGGGTGAACAGACGAGATATTATCAATGACTGCTCAGTCAAATCAGCAGGCGGTTTTTCTAAAAGTCCAACCGATAACAAGATTCCTAAATGTCTAGTACTTCATACTTCTTTCGATAAATATTTCAAATCAACGTCTGTTTCCAACAATAGACGTTTGCCAATGTTTTATCGCTAGTGACGACAGTTGATATCCTCTAAAATATGTGGGGTTGTAAGCCTCTCTATAATTTTGCTATTCTCCATTTCAAGTGCACGTATGTGTGTTCTATTTTCACTTCGGTTTGTCATCATTCCCCCCCCTTTTTTCCAGGTATTTTAATGCAACCGAATGAATAATATGCGCTTTAAAAAATATTGCTTTATGTTTACTGGGGATGGTGCATTGCACTGGATGCCTAACATTATCCCATTAGTTTAGTTACTCCAACCGAGAGAGATTTATTTAATATTCTAACTGTCCATTTAAGTGCTATTGTTTGTCTTCTTTCTTGCACTTGATTCACCGGGTTATTCCTAGTCGTGGTCACTCTATTATCTAATTTCATATCTTTCTGTATGAACGGTGTGATCTGGTTATCTGCGTTGGCTTCCGCACGCCATGGTTTAACACTATTTATATTAGTGCAATTTTGAGAGTGCCCATCCAGCTTTTGATTAAATTGTTCTCTTTTATTATTATTGTTATTATTATTATTATTATTATTATTATTGTTGTTATTGCTATTATTATTATTTTATTATTATTATTATAATTATTATTGTTATTGTTATTATTATTATTTTTATTATTATTGTTATTGTTATTAATATATTATTATTGTTATTGTTATTATTATTATTGTTATTATTATTATTATTATTATTATTGTTATTGCTATTATTATTATTGTTATTTTTATTATTATTATTATTGTTGTTATTATTATTATTATTATTATCATCATTATTATTATTATTGTTATTATTATAATGTCATTATTATTATTACTATTATTATTATTATCTATGCGTTTTTATAGTCTTTTTATTCATATTCTTTGCTAATTTTTAACGCAATTAAACAATTATTTCATTTTTAGATTGAATTTTAACGGCTATATTTTGAATTCATGCACGGTGAAACAAAGCAAACAATATGTTTCTGGTATTATCCGCTTTCAACGAAAGGGTCTTTTTGATAATGACTTTGAAAAGTGCAAACACTATGTCCTGAGTTATTGTGCATCATTCCCTCAGCAATAGTTGTTTTCGATTGATTAGTATTTGAGGCAATCATACCAATACCGTTCGTTTGCTGAGGAAATCGCTACAGTTAAATCGTGTGATTTGTTTATTTCACTTTTTATCAGATTTTCACGGTTTTCAAGAAGCAATTTAATGATGAACTCGATGACCGTAAAACAGCGTGTAACCAGACGAAAAATCAGCGTGAAAAACTGTAACAAATTGAAGGTGAATAATAACGACTTATGCTACTTGCACTCACGAATAACAATATGTCTAGCAAGAGTGCATGATTGACTAAGAAGAAAATTAGGACAATATAAATTAAATTAATATCGATCAGAATGATTAACGAACGTGATCGAATTCTAATCACAGAAGACAATCTTAAATAGCGAGTTTATATATATATATATATATATATATATATATATATATATATATATATATAAAGTACATAGGTTTGACAAGATATCTTAAGAAACAATTTAGCAAGAGTACACACATTATTATCATTCGGAAGGAAAACAATATTAAAAGTGAAAGTCCTTAATCCGCGGAGTTTCTAAGTAATACATTCCTTCTCGTCAGAGAGGAAGAGTTAGCAAAATGCATAAAGAAATTTTGTCTGTAAAGTATTTAAAGAAACTGATTAGGAAAAGAATCACACGAGCATTAAAATGAAGTAGAGAATAATTAAACAGACGGAGTGAGTTAAAAAGAAAATATGCTTTCACGTGTGAGGGTGTTCCCATGGTTGATAAGCTCAAATCTAGTGAACCCAATCCCAATATATATATATATATATATATATATATATATATATATATATATATATATATATATATATATATATAGACTTGTATGTAATATACTGAGTTCGTGTAATTCAGTAAATTTTTATATACCAAGAGGTTTTAAGCCAAAAATGGTTGACTTAAGGATTAAGCTACAAAATTATCACATTTCATAATTGAGCATTGTGTGCAAAATAAAGACTTCAAGACAAGGTTTTGATGGCAACAAAAAGTGTATTTCATTTTATGTTACAATTGTTTCAATGTCCAGTTCGACAATTTTAAGCATTATATCGTTTGAAAATTTTCAAAAACCAGCATTTCTTCAGACTTTATGAATAAACACACTTTTGGCAATGTAGCATTTTTTGAATAGAAAGAAAAAAAGGGGGATCTCTACCGAGAAAAACGCGAAATAAATAAATGTTTCTCGCATGTTTTTCCCGTTAGGGACCCCCCCTCTACAGAATTAAACTAAAATCTTTATACTAATATTTTGCTCTGTCTATATGTTCAGATTTACCTTTTTGGCAAGGATAGTTTTGAAAATATTATCTCACTGTAATATTTAATAGGACAATAATTCACTAGATTATTTACTTTGATTATTTAACTCATATATATCATATACATATATAATATATATAATTATTAACTACCTACAGACACTAGTGTTTAATCCTTTCGGGAATCATCATTGCAGGGTGTCGCGATTAACCCTAGTCGAGAGATTCGAACCCGGCAACAGAAGTCATATGTGTCGGTAGCTAAACAAACACGTTCACTTTCTTATCCACCGTTTTAAAGTTATTAGAATACCTTCGTGACTAACGGGAAAGTTTATAATGTGCTCGATAAGTTAAAAAATGAGTGCACAACAAAGACTCCCGTTTTAATGTTCTATGTAATGAAGCAAACATAAAGAGAAAAGAAAACATAAGGTTCTGCTGTCTAGGGCCTCCATACTTACGAATGCTAAAAAAAATGTAAGGAGAAAATGGAGCAGTGTGTAAATATATTACATGAATAATTGTGTACTTTTTTCAATGAATAAGCCAATAGATGTATGTAAATTATGGTGTTAAATTGGAAAAAAATAAATTAAAACAAGTAAAAGTTATAAATATTTTTTGTCATGTTTGATATTAACGGCAAAATATATGCTTCCACACCGTGATAGCTCGTGTCATAACAAATAAAAATAATAAAAGTAATAATAATAATAATAATAATAATAATAATAATAATAATAATAATAATAATCTCTAGAAGTGTAAGCCCTGTTGAGTTTCAGAACAGTTTCAGATGGTTCGCTGTTATACACAAGTCCTGGGAGGTGACATGTTTGTAGTAGACAGTTCCACAGTACAAGATATTCTTACCGTGTCGAAACCCGGGAAAAGAACATGTGAAATTGCTCCAGAAAAGGTTTAATATTTATGAAGCAATTCTGGTTTCTGATTGGTTGGTAGCAGGACGTGAGCCTCGGCTGCATGGAGACAGGGTAGTACCAGTCAAGGATTCGTCACTTGACACTCAGCCCAACAGTTGAGGGGCCGGGAACCGGCCCAGCACCTGTTGGACTGAGGTACACCGCCTGGGTAATACCTAGGAGGTCCACCCTCCCAGGCCTTGCCACCGGGCTTTCCGGTGGGGAAAGTTTATTGCTTGCTGCCTGAGGCGCCCCGACCGGGGAATGCCGACGGGATTACTCAGGCAATTTTTAAAATTGCAGGAGTGCCCCTCCTTTAGGGGAGCCTGCGGGTATCCCACTTTCCAGGCCTTGTGCCAAATATTGCCGATGTGGGCGGCAATTAAATATATACCCCATTAATCCCATTACAACACTGTTGTGATGGGATGTGTCTCCTAGTGGCTTCGGCTGCAGGGAGACAGGGTAGTACAAGTCAAGGATTCGTCACTTGACACTCAGCCCAACAGGTGAGGGGCCGGGAACCGGCCCAGCACCTGTTGGACTGAGGTACACCGCCTAGGTAATACCTAGGAGGTCCACCCTCCCAGGCCTTGCCACCGGGCTTTCCGGTGGGGCAAGTTTATTGCTTGCTGCCTGAGGCGTCCCGACCGGGGAATGCCGACGGGGTTACTCAGGCAATTTTTAAAATTGCAGGAGTGCCCCTCCTTTAGGGGGGCCTGCGGGGTTCCCACTTTCCGGCCTTGTGCCACATAACGCTGAGGTGGGCAGCATTTAAATAACTACCCCATTAATCCCAAAATATTGCAACAATGGTGTTAAATTGGAAACAAGTAAAGGTTATAAATATTTTTTGTCATGTTTGATATTAACGGCAAAATATATGCTTCAACACCGTGATAGCTCGTGTCATAACAAATAAAAATAATAAAAGTAATAACAATAATAATATTTTTATTATTAATATTATTATAAACAGTAGTAGTAATATTATTATAAGAACATTAGTATTAATAGTAGTATAAGAACATTAGTAAGAACAGCAATAATAAGAATACGGTAAATAAACACAAGTACACACATTCATTATTGCATTCTCCTTCTTTGATTATCAAACACCCGTATTTTAACATTGATAGAATGAAAGCGGTTGTGCGAAGATTTATATAAGAATCTACACGAGCTAAGATTCTATAGTAGTTTTCTTAATTTCGTAATAGATTAAATGTTATAACTAATCTCCTTATTATTTTGAAAGAATAGAATGTGACCGCCATGTTGAATATAACGGAGAACATTAGCAAAAAGGTATATATCTGAGTGTCCAATGAAACTGCATTTAGAATTAAGGGAGAATGAAAAAAAAAGAGTGTCTATTATTTTCTCAAGAAATGAATACAAAACAGACACGACCAAGTGGGAAGGGCAGCACACTCGGGATTATGTCAACAACTGGATTTCGAATGCACAGACAAGTGGTACAAACATAAGCCGGCAACAGTACTTGAAAACGAGAATAAAGTAAATAAAGGAAACTTGCTAATGGAAAAATAAACTAAAAAGCTACCAGAACTGAAACTAAAGATAGTAAATAATATCATAAGAATATCAATGTTAAAATTCAGTATCATGAAAGCGATTGAATCGATTAGATTAAGTTGACCATAATGTGTATGCATAAAAATGAAATGTTATTAATAATTACATTAAAGGAGAAATGTACGTGTTATATAGTAATAAACTGAATAAAATTAGATAGATACATGAATAAATTATTTAAAATAATTGTTAGGCTACAACATTAAGAACTAACCGAATGCGGATCATGTTGCTTGCCGATATTATGGGAGTAATCACTAAAATAAACGTTTTAGCAAGCTTACTAACCGACATCATATTATTATAACTTATTACATCTCGAATTCCAGAGAAAATAAACTGAAGGTATGAATTAGAAATCAATAAAAAACAGTTATTTTGAAAAGTCAAAGTGATATGTTACTGTGATACTCATTGTTACTTAAGACTTCAGATAACACAAACTGCTGTTACAGCTGAACCACCCCTAATAATAATCCGTGTGAATATTGACCCGGGCATAATAATAATAATAATAATAATAATAATAATAATAATAATAATAATAATAATAAGTTATCGTAGTTTAGATAGAAAAATAATATGGGGAACGAAGGATGTTGTAGTTTGCTTAAAGCATTGTGTGTAGTGCGAAATGGGGTGCGTATTTGAAGGCTATATCAATGCGATTCGTAGGAAACACAGTGATCACGAGTTAGCATATGAAAAAATGGTGATATTATTGTGGTAGTTGTTGATGTACTTAATCTTCGAGAGCAGTATTTACTCTAAACGTGTAAAACACAAAACATTAATTATTTATATACAATTTAAAAAGCTGCAACAATTCCAACAATGCTTAATTTTCATCAACACTCGTATCCTCGAAAGGGATTTGGCAACCAGTCTGCGACACTGTTATTTGAAAATAAAAAAATAAATTACAAAAAAATTAATAATAATAAACAAAGGAAAGTCTCGCCGTACAGTTGTATACGTTCCATTTTATTTTTACATCTGAGCAAGAGATACCACTCTAAAAAATTAGGAACATCAATACCTACCAGCTTGTATAACACACCATGTGGGTTAATAAATGTCATTTAATTGAAAATCGTTGATACTTCCTTCTAATATTGTTATTATTCTTTAATATGCTAACTGGTGTTTAGGTGTTTCCTACAGACCGCATTAATATAGCCTTCAAAGTCTACTCCTTTCACAAATATGGGGAAACTTAACTTCAAAATGAGAGTTGATTGACCTGCTCAATTACCACTTTTTAAATAAGCATTATCAGTAAAGTCACAACAAAACTTGTTTCACAAATTATAGGAAATATTTTGACTTGCTATAATTTGCATGTATTTTATATGATCCGCGTAGAGTCGAGTTTAGAATTAAAAATTTTAAAATTAGACGATGTAAAAACACTTAATGGGAAAAGTGAAAAAAACACACAGAAAAGATGATAAATTTAGAAATAATGCATTTGAAAACAATATGAATCGATAATTTAAAAATAACATTTAAAAACGATTAAATATTAAAAGAGAAATCTAAAACGTGTACATTGCTAATAATATAAAGCTTAAATCACATAGTTCGACGTTCCAAATAGATTCTAAATTAAGCGTGAGTATGTTCAGTAGAGGAATTACATGTCTTTATCGATTAGACAGTATTGCTGAGTAAATCACGACAAAGTTATAATGTGTTAGATCAACATTGAACTTAAGATGACAAGCTATTTTAAACAAGGTGGGAAAAATCATTGTTTAGATTAACAGAAACCAAATAGATAATTAGGCGTAATAAAACATAAGGATTCTAATTGGTTAGAGTTTGGGTGATTAATGCGTTAGTTAAAAACTCATCTCAGAATGAATTGCAATTTGCAGTGAGTATATAGTATTTTATTGTAATACTATAACCATCTTACGACCAGACCGATGATAATGAAAATAGTCATTAATATTAGTTTAGCTTGAAGAGTGTAAATTAAACCAAAGCAATAACTGATATATGTATGAAGATATGTAGTTGAAATATTTGTATTAATCAGGATGTATATTACTCATAGTGCATATCTAATTTGTGTTGCGTCATATCTTCAAAAATTGGAAAAAAAACATGATTCCATTTCCGTTTGATGGAAACCGGTTTTCATTTTTTGTTACTGACTATTTAATACTTGGCCAGGAGTGTACAAATCCCAAGAGCGATAGAAACCTTCTAATATGTCTGAATGTGACACAATGTTCAACGAGCGAGGTCGGAGACGCGCCGATGTACGACTTATGCTCTCTAACGATTCAAGTTATGACAAGAGGATCATTGCCAGCATCGTAAAAATGCCAATCTGGATGTTTCAACGCTCGAGGACACGGCTGAACGAAGTTTCCAGCCGCGGTTATGGCCTTTGGTGTGGTTTCAAGCGAGGGCCACATCATGCTACATATCTTCAAATCGGCTTGAAGGTCAACACCAAGAGTGTACCTGGATGTACTGAAATATGTGATGATCTCTTGGTACAATCACGTGACGTTTGCATGCGCTGGATGTTGCATCAGGACTCGACGCCGGCTAACAAGTCCAAAGAGACGCAGGTTTAGCTTCAGAAGGAGTGCCACGACTTTGTATCCTTCTCTCACTGGCGCCCTCCTCCCTCGACCTGAACACGTTAGCCTATTTCGATCATATACGCAGAGAACGTCACCAACATTACTTCTTACAACACCAAAGCTAGCTTGATCCGCTGAGTATTCGCCGAGCTCCCGCTGCCGCTAGTGGAAAAGGCATGCTCCCAGTTCCGGATCCCTATCGAGGCGATGATTGAGGCTAAAAGCGACTACATTCTATAGATGTCAGCTTTACTACATTATCTGTAGTTATGTTGTTCACAGGGCGAGAAATTCTAAGTTCCACCATTTACATTCTAATATATGTCTGAGTAATTACTGAACTAAACTTTAACTTATTATTCAAAAATTTTCTATCCTTTTATGATTTCAGTTTCTATTGTTCAAAAGACGTTGCATAAAATGTGGATATCCATACATACGTATGCATAAATACATACATAATTTTGTTTAGTGATCTTCGTGTTTCATTTGTCAACTTTTGTGATGCGCAGAGAAACATGATGCTGTATGTGGTGGTAAAGTTGTGAGTAAACGCTACTTATTTGTTCCGTGACGTAATTTATACCAACGTTTGGGACTATGTAAATATAGACATTAGTGTGAGGGGAAACTGCAGGGATCGTAAATTTGTTTACAGTTTAAACTACAAACAAATAAATGAATAATTGAATACTGATCAAATATATTGAACATTCCGCAGAAGAATAGGGAGAAAACGCAGGGATGTTTCGTAATGTCGACCCGATGTATCGCCTGAGTCCGGAAATGTATTGATGCATCGTTGATTTCGTGGCCTTTGACTTCCACTACCCATTATTTATTTTTGTGTGATCTTTCTCTCCCCACTCTCTCTCTCTCTCTCTCTCTCGCTCTCTCGCTCTCATTCTCTGGCTCTCTTGGCAAAAAGCATACATATACGTACGTATATGCATATATGTAAGCATATGCATAAACCTAAACCACGCATAAATCCGTATATATCTCTATATGATATATATATTGGGCAGAATTCTTTCTTGGACGATTGCTTGCTTGAAAGGATAAATAATCAAATAAATGTGTTTATATATATATTTATATATATATATATTTATATAAATATATAATAATGTATAAATAATATATATATATAATATATAATAATGTGTTTATATATATATATCTATATATATATATACATATAAACACATTTATTTGATTATTTATCGTTTCAAGCAAGCAATCGTCCAAGAAAGAATTCTGCCCAATATATATATCTATATATATATATATATATATATATATATATATATATATATATATATATATATATATATATATATATATATATCTTTCAGAATGGGAGAGATTGTATATAAACAACGTCGCAACCCACAAGATCGATGACAGTCAACGAACCGGAAGTCCAAGACTCGAGCTCACCCTCATTTGTGCTCATCAGTTAGACATATCCGAACTCAGGATTCGAAACCCGAGCCTCTTGCATTCGAGGCAAGCACTCTACCGACTGAGCAAACGCTCCGCACACAAGAATTTTTATTAACCAATACAGGTCAAGCAAACCACGCCGAAATCCGACTGTGAAATGAACCTACTTCGTCTAGACAATGGATGCGGTCATCCAACCAGCTAATAACCCCAAGCCGATGTGTCACAAGTAGGAGTTTTAACTGGAAAGGACGATGCCATCCAGCAATGCTAACCAAGCGAGCAACCGGAAGTCCAAGACTCGAGTTTAAAAACGTTGACTGTCATGGCTCTTGTGGGTTGCGACGTTGTTTGGCTGTGGAATTATATATATATATATATATATATATATATATATATATATATATATATATATATATAAATGCGGTGTTTTTAACTTTCAAAACGTATCCATTTATATACGTATTAATTTTCAATTTTCAATTAAAACACAACGCTTAAAGTGCAGGTAAAGAAGAACAAATATTTTCTTTTCTTATTTAAATTTTGCGCGGCTAGCGCGACACCCCTGCTGATTACTGTTTTTTTATTTTTTTATTTTTAAATATCGAGCCGTTATCAAGACACACGGACTACTAATAGCACTCTCGCACGCAGAAGCCCACCATGCGGCCAGGAAAAAGAAAAAAAATCAGACTCTTCATTAATAAGGATGTGTAGCATCGAAATATATCTGATCTAAACAAATGAATTTGTTTATATAAAAAATGTGTCGGTTTGAGCTTTCAAAACGTATCCATTTATATACGTAATTATTTTCAATCTTAAACTAACACAACGCTTCAAGTGCAGCTAAAGTAGAAAAATATTTTCTTCCCTTATATATATATATATATGTATATATATATATATATATATATATGTGTACAACTTTTAAAATATATATGAAAATTACGTTACACAGAATTTTCTGCGTTTCGTCCTCGTGAAGTTTTGTCAGGCCATTGCATGGAATTGATGTTTCTTTATGTTTTTATAGCTTTTTATATATTACCTTGGTACAAAGTTTGCTAGTCAAACAGCCATGCATATATATATATATATATATATATATATATATATATATATATGTGTGTGTGTGTGTGTGTGTGTGTGTGTGTGTGTGTGTGTGTGTGTGTGCTTGTACATATCTACTATATATGTATATAAATATGTATGCTTGCACATAAGTAAGATGTATAGGTAAATATGTATTTTTTATATCCATATATTACATATAACATATGGAATTTTTACCTTATACGTACATATTTTTTATAAGCATGCCATATTTTCAACTTATCTTAAAAATATTTTAGAAATATACATATAAACATAAATAGAAATTAACACATGGTATCTTAATTCATCGATGCGTTCGTTCAGTCTTGAATGGAAATAGATATTCCCTGTAAGGGTAAATGTGCATATAATTCTGACGAAATATTTGCACAATAACCAACCACACTTCTCTTGAATCGGGTCTGCTTGAGTCCAGTGGCATGCAGAAGTTCAGGACGACTTGAGGCAATGCCGAGACAAGTGATGAGCGCATACAACACCTGGAATTCTCAAATAGTCAACCAAATTTTACTGACTAGGCTCAAATGTGCTTAACCTCTGTGATCTTACGAGGACTAATGTGTTAACGTGATTAAGCTATATAATTCACATTAAATAAATATAACACCACTGAATACTTGTGGATTGGAATTTTGCATTCATATTTTATGAATATATTATCTCGTTCTTTTGTTGTTTATTAGATTATTAGGTTTCTAATATTATAAGGTCATTTGCATTGTTGCTCTCGTAGTAAGCAGGGCAATATTTTAAAGAATATGCTTGTACCTATTTACTATGCCTCCCCACGGGACAGAGTTAGACACCAGGGTCGTTTTTTAACGCGGAGAAAAGGTACAAAAATAAAAATTGTCTCAGTCGTGAAGGATTTCTCCTCCACCGAAAGAGAACAAGAAATAGAAGTGCAGCATCTGAAGAA
Organism: Euprymna scolopes; assembly: GCF_053919585.1. NCBI lineage: Eukaryota > Metazoa > Mollusca > Cephalopoda > Sepiida > Sepiolidae > Euprymna > Euprymna scolopes. The sequence goes on along the minus strand of NC_136482.1, from coordinate 150,763,636 downwards.
CAGATGGTATTTATTTGCTCCCCCACCGAGCAAATTAGGCACAAGGCCGATTTTAAAAGTTAGGAGTGAAAGGGAAATAGGGGACCAACTCCCCGGGGAGTAGGGGAGCTGGATAGTGACAATTGGTATGAAGGGTTGCCCCTACATTGACCAAGGTCTTATATGTGGAGTTGCCCCCACATATGGTCTTTGCTTGCAGTATCTGCCAGAACAGATGGTATTTATTTGCTCCCCCACCGAGCAAATTAGGCACAAGGCCGATTTTAATGTGAGGAGTGAAGAGAGGGGGAAGGGAAAAAGGGGACCAGCTCCCGAAAGGTGGGAAATGGGAGCTGGCTAAAGGTCAGGCATGTGGGGTTGCCCCCACATCTGGTCTTTGCTAGTCATAGCTTGCAGCATCTGCCGGAACAGATGCTACACTTTGATCTTGTCCCGAAGGCCAAGAATTCTCAAATAGTCAACCAAATTTGACTGACTTGACAATTCTGCCAAGAATATGCTTGCAGACATAAATAGAAAGTCTTACATAATGTAGGTCATTTTCAGTTAAAATTATCTCTAAAAACTTAATAGATATTACAACTACATTTAATAGTGTAGACAGTTTTAATTTAATTTTTTAAAATCAGTTTACCTCATTTTAACAACAGAAGAGCTAAAATAATTAGGACAGTCGTCCTAAAAGTAAAGCCTCCTATTTTTTACTCCAATAATTTAAGATCTACAAAGAAAGGAGTGGTCGCCTTAAAACTAGCGAGCTGTTATGCTCCCAAATCTATTTTCTACATGGTCACCACATTGACAATGTACTTTTGACAGAAATTCAATGATGCATTTCTGCTATTGACACAGGTACGTAAAAGTCCATGACTCAATTTCTTACACTGTCAATATCGTAAACAAACGAATTTTCAGGTCATAAATGTATATATATATATATATATATATATATATATATATATATATATATATATATGAAAGCGAACTTGTCTCTGTGTGTGTCCGTGTGTGTACATGCCCCTACAAAACTACTCTGTCAATTTTCAGTCTAGAGACTCGAGATTTGACATAATGGATATTGAGATTTGGGAAAATCTTTTTATCGGTATCCGGCCAGAAATTTGGCTGTCAAGGGGTAAAAGTTTAACGATTTGATCATTGACATCTCTACCAAACTCATCCGCCAATTTTGGGTCTAAACACTTGAAATTTTAAATGTAGGTTACTTGTACTTGGATCAACCTGTTTTAATTCGATTTCAGTCCAAAACAATAAATGTTAAGGCGTCTTAATTGGGGCCAAATTTAAAAAAAAAAAATTGACCTCTGCGGTTTATACAAAATTACTAATCTAATTTTTTGTCGAAACATTTGAAATTTTACATACACTGTGATCAGCGATAGAGCGAGCTTTTTAATCGGTTTTTGGCCGAAAATTAGGCGGCCAAGGGGTTAAAGTTAAAAAAAATTAACTTCTGTGGTTTCGACCAAACTATTCACCCAATTGGGTGCGTCACTCCCACTGAATTAATGCGCCACAGATATCAACCTGCAGATTTCTGTAGATATATATTGAGATTTTTTTAAATCGAACAGTTATGTAAAACACCACAAATGCAATCACACAAGAGTCATTCAAAAAGTAAAGTCTCATTTGTTTTTTTACTTCAAACATCGTGTTATTAAAATGAGAGACATTTTCCAATATATATATATATATATATATATATATATATGTATATATATATATATATATACATATATATATATATATATTTGTCTACTGTATTTTAGGGAAAGAGTTCTGACAAAGTGCTCGATTACAAAGAAAAACTTTTTCGATATAAGAGCTAAATATTTGTTTATTTATTATACAGAAGTTCAGAAAAACATTGATTTTTGTTGGGGCAAGGGGGAAGTCTAATAAGATAAAGTAATTATCCCCCTTGCTCCAACAAAAATCAATAGAAGGCAGACCGGAAACAAAACAAACAGTACATTATTACTAAAATGTATTAAATAAAGAATAAAAAAAATTTAAAAAAGCAGGATACTCATACTGGATTAAAATATAATATACAGAGATAGGAATAAGCCTAAGTTAAATAAATACATACATCATTATATTAACAAAAAAATGTACCCCGGGGCAGAAAAAAAAATGGCTGACGAGAGCTGAACATTATTTACGTGTTACCATTAACGGTTTCCCGTTGTGTTGGGCTTGAAACCGACGTTACCAATGTTTTTTCTGAACTTCTGCATAATTAATAAACATATATATATATATATATATACATATAGATAGATAGATAACCGTATATATATATATATATATATATATATATATATATATATATATATATATATGAATATCGTATATACACTGCGTTTCAAATTATTAACGAGATAACACTTTTTTACCAGTTTCAGAAACTTACCATTATTTTCATATCAAAAGCTTTGGAAACGTTGGCAATGCTGAGCTACACGTACTGTGAAATTTTCGTACTGTTCCGCACAATGTAAACAATTTGCCATTGTAATTACTGGATCCATGGTATTTGAGGTGTATCAAATTATTAACAAGGCAGTTTGTTTCGTCAATAAAATTGGTCGTAAAGGTGGTTTGAGTAGTTCGGAAAAGAGTACTATTATAGAACAGCTAGAAAAAGTAAAGCTACCCTTGAAATATCGAAAATGATAGCAAGGTACCATCAAAATGTGAAGAACTTTGTCAAGGACCCTACAAAGGTACGTAAGAGAGCTGATAAAGGTAAATCTAGAGTTGTTTCACGCCGTTCTCTACTCCAAATTAAAGTTGAAGTTGTTAAAAACCCTGGGAAGACAAGTCGAGAAATCTTTGACCAAGCCGGATTGAAGAATGTCTCAAAAAGTACTTCATGTAGCCTTCTGAAAGAAGTGGCAACATCTGTTAAGCCTGTGACTAAGCCTCTATTAAAGCAACATCACATACAAAACTAATTGAAATGGGCAGAGGACAACATGAAAACGGATTTTTCCAAAGTTTTGTTCATGGCTCAGATGGCTGGAGCAAGGGATGGGTCCTAAATGAACGACATCGTCATCAGCGTTTAAGGCGCCAACAAGGTGGTAGTGGACTAATGATTTTGGCAGGGATTATCGCAGGTACTTTAGTTGGTCCATGGAGAGTCCAGGAAGGCGTAAAAATGACGTCAAATGCTTACATAGCTTTTCTGAAGGAGCACTTTGAACTATGGTTGAAGAAGCAAAGGTTCAGAAGAACCATTATGCTCCCTCGCATTAACAGCTTTGGAGAACCTTTGGAGTATCATGACACGACGCCTCTATGTAAGTAGACACAGATTTAAGAGCTGCGGGATGCTCTCCAAGAGGTATCACGAGAAATTACTGTTGACGAAATCACAAATTTGACTAATTCTCTGGACAAACGCCTTTTACAAGTCATCCACAAAAAGGATCGCATATCCCCTACTAATTATGTCAACGTAGAAATTGCTATCTAGTTATTGTGTTCTTAGCATTTTTCTTACTTCATTTAATTTTTGAAAATTATTTCAATAAAAAAATGTAAAATCGTTAATAATTTGATACGTAGTGTGTATATATATATATATATATATATATGTATATATATATATATATATATATATATATGATAAATTCCACAGCCAAACACACACACACACACACATATATATATATACATATCTATATGTATACATATAAACACACACACATAATATATATATATGTTTTTCTTTTTTTTCTTCTTTTTTATTTATGGTAGCTTAGGTCTAGAATATATATTAGTATATATATATATATATATATATATATATATATATATATATATATATATATATTAGTATACTTGAGCAGGATCATTGATGAGCAGAAAAACCACATGCTGTTTTCCTTTAATCCAGGATTAATTTTTACGAACTAGTATCCGAACATTCAGTAAGTGTAAAAAAAAATTACCGTATTCGCGAATGTTATACGTCATCCTCATTTTAAGTATTATAAACGATTTAAATCGTCTTTCCAATCAACTCACTATTTCAGTTTTATTTTTTATCATTTTTTATTACTTGCTGGAGGATGACTTATGGAAGTCGAAAACTTCGCAAATACGGCGAATTTCTTTTAACATTTGAACACAATATTCGGAAACTAAGCCGTCAAAAAGAAAAAAAATGGATTGAAAGAGAAAACGACGAGAGTTGTCTCTGCTCTTCAATAAAACTTGCATATATACATATATTATTATTATTATTATTATTATTATTATTATTATTATATTTTAAAAACAATATATATGCCGCTCCCCATGTGGGGGTACCAAATTGGTTAAAAGGAAAATTATTCCCAACTTTGATTTAGGTAACAATGCATTTTCATAAATAATTGAATTCATTCAAAACGTATCGCAAAAAAACAAAACAAAAAAAACAAATAACATATCTCTCTCTCTCTCTATCTATCTATCTATCTCTTTCTCTCTATGTCTGTCTGTCTCTGTATATATATATATATATATATATATATATACATACGCACATATATATAAATACACGCATACACACACAGACATATATATATATATATATATATATATATATATTGTCTTACTCATTAATAATATTAGCTCTATCTTTTGTCTATTAGACCTTTTTTTACTTTATTCCCTTCCGCTTATTACAATTAATTCATGTACCGAGAACAACTATCGCTTAAGCATACGTCTTTTTTTGTCTACAACAATTTATTTAATAACAGATAAATCAGCAGGTATTTTCTGTAGGTTCGTAATAAGTCTCAAATAATATTTTTATGTAGGTTTTTTTTATAGTAGCAGACTATCAGTGTATTATTTATATGTTACAAATTTTGAGGTTAACGAAATAGGATGAATTACATGTGGAACGATCTACGAACAGGCGTCAACACACAACGATCGTTTATCGCTGGCAAAGAGCAATGAGATTTGTGGTGACTATAGGCAAATGAATTCTGGAACACAATATGTCTCTCATTTTCAAGGCACCATTCTAGTTTTTATATGGTCTCTGACGCTTGAAATTAAAAAAAAAATATAGGGTTTTACTTTTTGAATGACTCTTTTAGTATACAATCTGTGGTATTTTACATGACTGTTGGATAAAAAAATCCCGATGAATCATTATGTTCGCGTGGGAATGGTCATCTATTTTATATATATATTTACACTCCTGGCAATTGCTTCATATTTACAGGCGTTAGCCATCCCGATGCTCCCCAAACATCTCATCATAGTTTTCAGATTAATCGTCAGTGACACCCAACCCCCGTCCGTTCGCCCGGAGATGACTTTTCAGGCCAGCATTTGACTTGGACTGTCTGACACACATATGGCAGACAAAGTTGCGCGTAGAAATTGTTTCACTTCTGTCTCCGTTTTTTTTTTTTCCTCAATCTGCTCATGGCATGTTTTTTTTTTTTTTTTTTTTTTTGCTCAATCTGCTCATGGCATGTGTTTTTTTTTTTTGCTCAATCTGCTCATGGCATGTTTTTTTTTGCTCAATCTGCTCATGGCATGTGGTTCTTTTTTTTTGCACAATCTGCTCATGGCATGTTTTTTTGTTTTTTTTTGCTCAATCTGCTCATGGCATGTGTTTTTTTTTTGGTTAATGTAAGCCGCTTTTGAGGGGAGCACACAATTACAAGACTCACATTTCCAACAGTTCAATTAAATGGGCAAACCAAACATTGCCTTTTCGAAGGTTTCTCTTGAGTTTAGCATGATCGATTTCTTCTTTATTCGCAAAAAAATTCAGCCCCCCCCGTTTAAATACCCTCCAACATTCGTGCCGGCATTTTGCCAGGGTCTCCAGCTTCTGACTAGGAAACTTGAAAGCTTTAAAATCGTCCACACTCATACATTTATAGAAACATGCATAGCTACATTTCTAGAGTATATCACTAATATGCTTATCATGGCTCAGCTTGATCACACTTATGAATTCAATTAAAAAATAAATATTAAAGTAAAGAAAACGGTACTTATAGGCAGCATCGCATGACTAGTTGATTCATTTTATTGTCTATTTATTTATCCGACTTGAAAGTATTTAGCATTAGAATGTAAATGTAAAAGGTATTATTTGATCGATAATAAAACATGCTTACCATAACTCTACATAATTTCAATTCATTGTGTTGTTGGCTTTTTTACACTCGTCACTTCCGGTTTAAGTCAATTCTCCTTTTTTCAAAATTATTTTGTCTCTATTGCTGCTTATCTAATTATTTTGTTTTGTGTACATTATTTCTTTTTAGTCGGATTTTGTCAATTTATAAAAATAAACTTACCGGAGTCTATTATCCAATTTATAATCAATTTTAAATTACTAAATCAATATCTCCCCCTCCATCTCCCTATCTTTAAATATATATATATATATATATATATATATATATATATATATATATATATATATATATATATATAGTCATCCACATACAGTACTGTTCCGCTGTTTTACAGCTCATCAGTGCGGCCAGACAGGCAACTACAGTATTGAAACCCGACCGTCTGTACGAGAGTCAAGGCACCTAACCATTACGCTATCGGCGGCTACTGTATGAGTCATGAGTTTAACGATGTTTTGGCATCGTCCGAACTACTTAAACTCGATTTGTTTACACAAAGAGTATCGCTTATACGCTAATGGTAATTCGTGTGTCACATATATATATATATATATTATATATATATACATATATATATATATACATATATATATTATATATATACATATATATACTATTATATATACATATATATATTATATATATGCATATATTATTATTATTATTTTTTTTTTTTTCTGAAGTAAACAGTTCCATTTGATCGCTACAAACATCCATCTGTTTCAGTCAATGGGAGTCCGCCAGTCTGCCCCGATCCATTCAACGCTATAGGAAAAAGATAAAAATGAGCTCTTAAAAAGCATAAAAGCCGCGAACTCATTAAAAAAGCATGGTAAAAATGTAGAAGTCGTATTTCAACTTTTTTGGAAAATCGTTCGTACATCACCATAACAATCGACAGTTGATCTATAGACAATATAGATTCGAAATTAGTAGAGTTGGGCGTATTTTACCAGGACAGTAGCTTATATTAGTAGGTGGGGGTTGAACATCGAGTTTTATTAAGCGTGTCTGTCGATAAGTTTATTTTTGCTGTCGAAAAAAGGGTTTGCAAGTGTATTCGGTGATCAACTGATATATATATATATATATATATGTGTGTGTGTGAGTGTGTGTGTGTGTGTGTGTGTGTATGACATAATTCCGTTGACACACCGGTTCTCGTGAGATCACTGAAGTTAAGTAATGTTGAGCCCGGCTAGTACCAGATGGGTGACCATATAGAAATTCTAGGTGCTATATGTGGTCTCCGCTCCGCTTATCTCGGCATTGCTTCCTCTCGTCATGAATGACAACTTGCAACTGGTATTTAACAAAGCAGACAAAGGAGCAATGTGGTTGGTGATTGCGCAAATCTTGCCCCAAAAATTCCACACGCGGCAACCCTCACAGTGAGTATCCATAATCCGTAAAGACTGAGGAAAGGATCTCTCTCTTTCTCTTTCTCTCTCTCTCTCTCTCTCTCTCTCTCTCTATATATATATATATATATATATATATATACATCTGTATATAAAAAACCAACTAGCATAAACTCTAGCCTCCTGAACTTTAAAAGTGAGTGTCCACAAAGGTACAAAATAGCCATAATAAAAAATTTACTAAATCGTGCTAAAATGATATCCTCCACAAAAAAAGCATTGCTAATTGAAATAAAAAACATTAAACAAGTACTCATCAATAATCATTTCCCCAATTACATTGTTGATGAACAAATAAAAAAAAATGCTACAATCTTCCGATAACCAGAATAATAATGTTAGCCAACACCGCAATGCAAACCCCATTAATATATTTTACCAAAATCAAATGACGCCTAATTTCAGAATCGAAGAAAATGCAATAAAAAATATTATACGAAGATACTTGACGCCTGTTGACAGTAATTTTAAAATTAAATTTATTATCTATTATAGGAAATTTCGAACACAAAACCTTGTGGTTAAAAACAACTCTTCACCGGCGATAAAAACGTTGGAGCAAACCAATGTAGTGTATAAATTTAAATGCTCTATTGGAGAATGTAACTCCAAAAATAATACATACATTGGGCATACAACAACAACGTTGTCCCGGCGAATAACTATGCACCTTAACGACACAAGCGCGATTTACAAACATTTAAAAAAAGAACATAGCTGTCCCCCCTCCAATGTTAGAAAGGTCCTCGTTGACAACACAAAAATTATACAACGGGAAAATAATGTAAAAAAATTAAAGATTCTTGAAGCGTCGTACATTAGAACTCTTCAACCTAATATAAATGACATTGCATTTCAAAAAAGCAGTAACGTTCTGAAATGTCTTGCGTAGTCCGTGTTGGACGGACTTCGTACATGGTGTCTACGAACTTGCTGGTTTTAACACTCGAATTTTTAATCGACTTTTATTCTTAATCGACTTTTATTTTAACTCATCACTGAATATATATATTTTAGTTTTCATTTTTAATCCTCATTTTCGCAATCCTGTATTTTTAACACCTGACGATGATTCGTGGACGAATCGAAAGCGCTCGTAACAGCAACATGTATGGATCCTTTATTAATATTTTTGATTTTGAAACAAAAAAGACAATACGAAAAATTGAAAAATTAAAAAAAAGAATTATAAGACAAAATGTCTCCGTTGTATTTAATAATATTTGCTTGAATATATATATATATATATATATATATATATATATATATATATATATGTACATATATATGTATATATATATATAATTAATTATGCGTAAATAATATGTCTTCTCTGTATTTTAAATATAATTTCCATCTCCGGTACGATTTCATTAATTTACAGACACATCGTGGAGCAGCAGCAAATATTTACTGCGGAGTTATTTACGCATTATTAGTTTTATTTTTCTGTTTTTAAATGTTTCAAACTAACGCCGGGTGGCTAAAGTCACTCCAGCATTAGGTTGAGAGAGAGAGAGAGAGAGAGAGAGAGAGAGAGAGAGAGAGAAAGAGAGAGATGGGGATGTAGACGGAGAATGTTGTGTATGACTCGCGATTTTAAAATTAAAATAAATTTAATTACTTTTATATATGTTTTTCTGCAAGTAAAATCTTTTTTTTTCCACGAATCACATTCATGTTTTTATCCGTTTATTCTGCTACACACGTAGCATATACATACTTAACAAAATTGGTTGGCAAAACAACTTGAAATGCATTACGGTAAAGCAGGAGAAAGAGACATACTATTGCTAACTCATAAATTCTGAATCTTATTTTCTTTTTTGATTTCACTCATATATTTTCTGCTGCAATGTTTCGTTAGATGCTTCGGGGAAATCCTCCTCTCATTTTCGTATTTCATTCTATCTTATTGCTCTTAGTTTTTGAAAACTAGAGGAATTCGTTGTTTGACAGTATTCGCACGTTGGTTACGCCATTAGTCGTTTCTCTGGTTAATAGATTTTTCAATGTTTCGTTTATATTTTGCCTGTTATTGTTCACCTCTAAATTATCAGTTTGTTTAGCAACCACCAGTGATGTGTAAAGAAACTTTTTTAGGGCAGAGGCTCAAGTAAAAAGAAAAAAGGAAAAAAATATAGTAATGAACACCGTCTCGTTGGAGCATGGGACTATAATACAGTCCTCTAGAAAGGGACACTTTTAAAACAGGAGTAAAAAGGGCAGATGCTTGGGCACCCCTAGCACACCACCTAGCACGTCTCACTCAACCATATTAACACCTTAAGTTAGCGGCTGCTAATGCTTCTTCCTATGATGTCACTGGACAAACAGATAGGTACTCACAATATCAACACACATATGTTGCAATAGCAAATTACACATACACCTTAATAAATTTTTGAAGGTTTTATTTATATTTTGCTTTTCAATTTAACCTCTCAGATGATTTTTAGATGATTGAAAAATACAATAAAAGTGTACGTTTAATCAAACTATATGTTACACAGCCGATGCACATTTCATAAATACAGGAGAATCTTTAATTTTGCTCCAAGAATACAGAAAATGATTACTTCTGACTAATAACGCATTTTTATATTTACTCTAAAAGTTTAGTCGCAAACTATATGGCCGAATTGATTGAAATTTTATATAGACCGGTTGCTTAGCTAACTTAGTATTATCTGTTCCATATAAAATAAAGGATTAATACGGATTAGTATTTTGTGCAGAAATTAGCACATATTTTACCATATTCAACCGTCAATTGAGCGTAAAGCACTCCTTCTAAGTGGCCGGTTAATATTAGGATGGTGCAAAAAATAATGCCGTTTTTTTACGTATATATTTCTGATAAAAAACGACATTATTTTTGCGCCAACCTAATAACTTTTTTTTGTTGTTAGCATGATAAATATTCTAGTATATACAGATACGAGGTCTGCCTAAACAGTATCCTACCTTTGATTGAAAAACAATATTTCATATACCTGACGGGGATTGGACCCGTACCCCTTTCAAAGCTTGCACACACGTAGCCCACTGACCTTCTACTGCTGGAAGTTCCCCTGGAAGTCGTCTTTTGGAATGGTGTTTATTTCTGCCGTCGCGTTCCGTATTATCTCTTCTCTACTCTCAAAACGGGATCTTTTCAGTGGTGTATTCAATTTTGGAAACGACCAGAAGTCCTGGTAACTGGAGAGGAGTCATAGGTGTATGGGTACGACTCAGAAACAAAATGTTGTCGCAATGGAAGCATCCCAAATCTTTAAAGCCGAAAAACCGCGACAGAAACGAAGCAAAATCAAGGTGATGCTGAATGTCTTCTTTGATATCCGTGGAATTGTGCACCATTGATACGCATCGGAAGGACAAACATTTAAAAGGAGTACTATCAAGATGATCTCCGGTGTCTCTGTGACGCAGTTCTGCGCAAACGACCAGACATGTAGACTGCAAAAATTTGGCAACTGCACGACGACAACGCCCCGCACATTCATCCCATTTGAGTCAATATTTCTTTGTCAAACATATAATTGCAGTTGTTCGGTAACCTCCCTACTATCCTGATACGGCTCCTTACTGCTTCTGGTTGTTTCGAAAATTAAAGCACCTCTGAAAGGATCATGTTTTGAGAGTAGAGAAGAGATAATGGTAGAACGCGACGGCGGAGATGAACACCATTTCAAAAGAAGACTTCCAGAGGTATTTCCAGCAGTAGAAGGATCAGTGGGCTACGTGTGTGCAGGCAGAAGGAGGCTACTTTGAAGGGGGTATTGGTCCAATCTCCGTCAGGTATATGAAATATTTTTCCAATCTAAGATCGGATACTTTTCAGACAGGCCTCTTACACACCTACACACACACACACGCCTATATATATACACACACATATATATGCATATATATGCATATATATATATATATATATATATATATATATATATATATATATATATATATATATAAGTGTGTGTGTGTAAGAGGCCTGTCAAAGTTAAAGTTCAATGTAATATTAATATTAATATCTATATATTAATAAATAAATCCCAACCAAATAAAAAAGTTCAATACAGATACAATGAAAAGTAGCTCTTATTATGAGAAAAAAGAAAATAATTTCAAACTGTAATTTAAAATTTACAATTAAACTTATTATTCGACACAATACTCCAAAAACAACTTTCATTTATTTCATGAAAATTGTTTTGGAGTATTCTGCCAAATAATAAATTTAATTAGAAATATTGAATACAATTTTAAATTGCTTTATTTTCCCTCTTTCTCTCTCTCTCTCTCTTCTCTCTCTCTCCCACACACACACACACACACACACACATATATATATATATATAATTATTACTATAAATGTTTTTATACCGGCTACGAAGCCATCTCTGACTCCATTAGCTAAGAACACACCACACGGCCAACGTTAATAACGAGAAATACTGTTGAGATTACCATTTTATATGTTCCTAGACGGTTTAAGGGTTCTTATGATTATAACATCATGATCTGCCTGGCGAAATTAATTTGTCGACTTTAATTTCAACAAAAAGTGTTCAGCAATAAGAACCGAGTTCTTAAAAGAGCTGACGCACACGTATATTTTAATGAATTAATACGAAAGCTTTTTCTGATAAAATTAGGGTAACTAATTCCTAATTAAATAAGTATAAGCCGTTAAAATGAATTCTAAAACATTTTAGACGTTTAGACTATAGTTACAATATTAACATCCAAACAGCAAACACTTATTTAATTCAATGTCTAATTTTGTCCCGAGTTCATCATGTTCCCTGTAGAATTTCTTTTGTGTTCTTATGTTTACAGACGAATTTCTGTTTGGTATATGCGTGTTTTCTATAGTAGCGTATACTTTCGACAATAATTATCATTAATGATATCGTGTAGTTTAATTAATTCACACAGTTTCTTGTTTAAAGGAAACAATCCTGCCATCCTTAATGAGCAACTATTTGGATTTTTCTTTCTATATAACGCACTACATATTGAAAATCTCGAATAAACTTTTCGTGCAACACATAATGTATTTATATTTTTTTTCAGATTTTCATATAGATTTTTAATGTTTTTATGGATTTTTAATGTTTTCATATATTTTATATGGATTTTTTATATTAGTATAACACAAGGAATGTGTAAATAAATATTTCACGCTAATAAACTAACCTTGAGGTACCAATACAAATAAGGATATTTATGAATATTTCAAAAATTAAAAATAACTTATGCATTCTGAAAGAGAGACTTATTAATAACAAAAATAATAAGTAAATGGATGGTTGACAAACTCATAATAAGTTAAACGATCGACAATCTATCGGTACATAACGTTAAATCAAGTGATTTCAAACTCGTTCCTTAATTAAAATAATCATTTTGATAACACATGTAAAGTAGCAGCACATAAAACATTAGCAGACTCGTGCCGATCACCCCAATATGTTTTATATACCTTTAATATAATATATTATTATCATATATATATTATATACCTATGCACACAGACTGCTTGGTCTGATCTAGCAGGACCGTGTCACCAACATTAATGTCCTGGCCAAGGCGCGGATACCCAGCATGTATGCCATCGTGATAACCAGACGCCTGCGCTGGCTGGGCCATGTAAGCCGGATGGATAATGGACGAATCCTTGAAGACCTTTTGTTTAGCGGTGCTTGCTCCTGGCACAAAACCTACCGGCCAGCGGCCCTCATCTACAAGGAGGTCTGCAAGCGTGACCTGAGGGCCGTCAGTTTCAGCAACTCGAAGCTTGAGATTGCTGCCTCACACCGTGAGGGCTGGCGGACCACCACCCGGCGTGTGGCTTAGACATCCGAGAGGAGAAGAACCACACGTTGATGGGAGAAGTGGGCCCGTAGAAAGGAGAAGACATATCCAGGCAGAGAGAAAAGCTACATCTGCAACAACTGTGGCAGGTCCTGTGGCTCCTGCATCGGCCTGCACAGCCACACCCATAGCTGCAATCCCCGACTGAATCAGGCCAACAACAATACACACATATATCATATAAAAACTATCAATAAACGATATACATCTACAAAGCTAACACCTTTTAGCTCAGTTATCATTAATATAACTATTTCATACTTACTACGCTACTAAAACCGAACACACACAAGAATAACTAGTATATGTAAACAAATGCAACATTATATATAAAAAAAAAAGATATTTTTCAAAATGTAGGCAGCGTTTATCGCGTTTTTACCGAGCTACATTCACTACATTACTATGCCCCAACTAGCATACTTCTTTTATAAATAACGTACGGAAATAGTGGCCCTCTCATAACTTCAATAATAACCACAGACACACCTAATACGACACTGGTATAAAAGGGCCCCTTCCTACACAGCACTAATGAAACAGTTCCAACATAAAATTGATAATTCTTCAATCGTAACAACAGAATTTATACATCTATTGTAATACATTATTTATTATTTCCCCTCCATCTAATATAGGATATCAGCTTCTGCTATTAGAAAGCATGATACACTATTAAATCCAAAACTAAAATCAATCTGTTAACGCCTGTAGATATATTGAGGAAGTTCAACATGTCAGAAATACTGATCAGCGACGCAGCCGCTATTTTTGCATATCAGATTAAATAAAGATAATTATTTCCTATGCTAACACTCCGGTATTACGTATGCCGAATAATGTTGAGATTTGAAGCAATCTACGAAGAAAAACAACTATATATATATATATATATATATATATATATATATATATATATATATATATATAATTATTTACTATTGGTCAAGATCAAAGTGTAGTATCTGTTCTTCAGATGCTGCCCTTCAATTTCTTGTTCTCTTTCGGTGGAGGAGAAACCCTTCACGACTGAGACAATTTTTATTTTTGTACCTTTTTTCCACGTTAAAAAACGACCCTGGTGTCTAACTCTGTCCCGTGGGGAGGCATAGTAAATAGGTACTATAATAATTATTGAATACCTATAGACACTAGTGTTTCATCCTCTCGGGAATAATCAGTGCAGAGAGATTCCGACCCCCAGCAAAAGAAGCTATGTATGGCTTCATTAGGAAGGGCGCGAACCTTCAGGCTACCGTAAACCGCGAGAGGTACCGTTTAAGTTAAACATTTATTCTTATTAAATGCTTTTAGCGGCAGTCAGAGTGATCTTATCATTATATGATGATCGGCACGTATATATATATATATATATATATATATATATATATATATATTATAGTCAGGTAATGTCATATGCTACTGGTAACATGTAACCCAGTGCGACCTGCCTCATGGTTGGGTCACCGGCGACTAAACTGGTTCCCTCACCAACCAAGTCTGGTGAGGATGGTGGCTAGTCTCCCTGAAGGATTAAAAACAAGACCTTTTAAAGGGCGATTGAACCCTTTCCGGGGGTCAACGGCCAACTAGTATCATGTGTGTTTGTGTGTATGTGTGTTGGGGTGGAGAGGGCTCCCGTAAGCGATGGTGAAGGCAACCTTTCTAGGAGAAGCAAATCTCTGATTTAAAAAAAAACATAAAGCGATAGAACAGTACCCGCATTAAGTTGGTCTGAAGTTTAACTTGTTGCTGGCTATCTTTCTGTTGCTTGTTGCTGGATCTCAACATTTTGAACCGGGAGAGAGACTTTGCTGTCGTACAAAGCTAGGACTCTGTAACATCATCTGTGTAAAGATACTCCCTCAGGTATTTGTCTATAAAAATGGTCCTGTGGCGATGGAAGTCATTTTTGGGCTCATGGACTTTAAGTTACTGAGGGAGTGGCACTCGTCTGACAAGACATTGCAATCGTCATATATATATATATATATATATGCTACTTATTCAGAAGTTGGAATATTCTATCACACACTTTGTAAATTGTGTAAACATTTTCCAGACATACTTACGCAAAAGTACGTCGCCACAATATATAATAAATAAAGAACACCTGTAAAAAAGGCAGTTTATTACACGCATAGGATAAAGTTTATAGGAAAACAGAAATAATTAACACGTGTAAACATAATTCTAACTGGTGCCCTGTTCTCAAACTTGATGTATATATATATATATATATATATATATATATATATATATATATATATATATAAATGTTTGGAGGTACAGAATATATATTCAGTTTTAAATTAAATAGGCGGACATTTCACAAGAGCTCTTTCGGCTATTATCTCATCAGGAGAAAATCGATAACGTATAAAATAATATTACGTCGAAAGTTTAAAGAGTTATAATGGGGAACTATTGAATTTGCCAAAAGTACGGGGACAACTAAAATTAAGTTTATTATATTAACGTTTTTAAACGATTAAAAGATTGGCACAACGAGGAAGAAAAAAAAAACGGGAGAAAAGATTCAAAGTTCCCCAAAGAGAAACAATGCGTTTACTGTTTCCTTTTGTCGGCACAAAGAAGGCTAACGCACCGCAATAGAGACAGACTCCAAAATCCTTAAATGGTTTCTGGAGTCCGCTCTATGTATCTCCTCGAACCATTTTATTTTATATCTATCGGCATAGCAATTAAAGATTTTGGAGTATGCCTCTATTGCGGTGCGTAAGCCTTCTTTGCAGTGTTAATAAATTAATTTTAGTTGTCCCCATACTTTTGGCACATTCAATAGTTCCTCATTAGAACTCTTTAAAGTTTCGACATAATATTATTTTGTACGCTATCGCTTTTCTCCTGATGAGATGATAGCCGAAAGAGCTCTTGAGAAACTTCCGCCTATTTTATTTAATATATATATATATCATGGTCGGGTCACCGGCGACTAAATTGGTTCCTCCACCAAACTTGTTTGGTGAGGAGGGGGGGCTAGTCTCCCTGAAGGATTAAAAACAAGACCTTCTAAAGGGCGAATGAACCCTTTTCGGGGTCAACGGCCAACTAGCACCGTGTGTGTTTATGTGTATATAATGTGTGTGTTGGGGTGGAGAGGACTCCCGTAAGCTGTGGTGAAGGCAACTTTTCTAGGAGAAGCAAATCTCTGATTAAAAAAATCATAAAGCGGGAGACCAGTACCCGCATTAAGATGGTCTACAGATTAACTTGTTGCTGGCTGTCTTGCTCTTGCTTGTTGCTGGATCTCAACATTTTGAACCGAGAGAGAGAGAGAGAGAGAGAGAGAGAGAGAGAGAGAGAGAGAGAGAGAATTAGCTGTCGTACAAAGCTAGGACTCTGTAACATCATCTGTGTATAGATACTCCCTCAGGCATTTGTCTATAAAAATGGTCCCGTGGTGATGAGCTCATGGACTTTTAAGTGTCTGAGGGAGTGGCACTCATTTGACAAGACAAGACGTTGCAATCATCATATATATATATATATTTATATATATATATATATATATATATATATATATATATATATATATATATATATATATATATATGATAACTTTACTGAAACAGATCAGAATATAACGATTTTCACGTCAAACAGAAGATAATACGTTATAATTGTAATCATCGACATTTCAAGAACACTTTTCTAAAACAGAAGTAAAGCAGAGCAAATACTTAAAAGATCCAATCGGTAGTATAATTGATCCAAAAAGAAGGAGTCCAAATAAAAATATATTATTGCCTGAAATGTTCTGAGTTTTTTTTATTCCTTATTTTCTCTCTCCCTCTCTCTCTCTCACACACACACACACACACACACACACAAACACACACATGCATGGGCAGAGAAGGCAAGCAATGTTTATCTGGGGGTGTTGTTGTTCAGCACGATTTTATCTTGCCTGCCTCTTGATCTCCACCAGTCTTTTTCTTCCTGCCTCGTATCCTTTGGTACTATGTATGTTGGATTGGCGCCACAAGCACCGATCCTGTTTCTCAGATGTGAAGATCGAATCCGGTGTTTTTTAGGGTGGATTTGAGTTGGTGCTTATATCGCAGTAAAGGGCGGCCGATAGGTCTTTTTCCTGTGGCTAGCTCTGAGTACATGGTTTGTCGAGAGAGTCTGTTTTCCTCCATTCTGAGGATATGTCCCAACCAACGGAGTCTGTGCCTCATGGTGGTGGGCTCAATACTGTTTGCTCTTTCAAGAACGCTTGTGTTGGTTCCATAGTCATACCATTTGATGTTCAGTATAGCTCGAAGTTTTTCTTGTGTTTTTGTGTCATATAAATATATATATATATATAAATATATATATAAATATATATAAATATATATATACACACACACACACATATATATATATATATATATATATATGAAGTGCGTTAAATAAGTTTCTAGATTTTTTACGCATAGGCACCTATATTGATTGTACACACATGGAACTCTGGTCACCTTTGGATTAATCTCCTTCTTGTTTTACCATTCCAACAATTTCGGGAAGGTCCCATGGAATTTCTCTTGCCTGAGTGTTCCAATGACGTTCGTCACTGTCACTTTTATCTCCTCAATTGTCTTATAACGATAACCTCGAAATAGGGAATAACCAAAAGTCACAAGGGGCAATGCCTGGGCTATAGGGAAGGCGAGGAACGGTCTTAATACCTTTCTCGGTCAAAGAACCTATGACAAAGTTGGAGTACCCTCGGGACAAACTTAACGCAAATCTTCCGAATTTTCAGTTTCTCACAGATATTTGTGTGTACAGTCTCCACACTGACATTAAACCATGCGCTTATTGTCTCCGTAGACACACGATGGTAGTTATCTATGAAATTCTTTATTTGACCAATCAACTCTGGTTTTCTGACTTCTTTACTTCTCCCAGACATTTTATTATCTCTCACAGACTTCCTACTTTCCTTGAATGTATTATGCCACTCCAAAACTGATGCTTGATGCATAAAAGATGATTCAAAAGCAGTCTGACGCATTCCATACGTCTTTGTGACAGGTTTACCAAGTTTAAAACACAATTATATTGCATATTGCTCTTCTAAACTGTTCTCATGTTCAGATATGCATTGTTGATGTTTACCAGCTGTGACAATCAGGCTTTAGTAAGGTGTATTTCACTTTCTGCTGTAACTGTGTTATTTGATCCAGAAATCATAAAAATTGGTCAGCTATCTCGTAAGATAGATAGCAATAACGTACTAAATTTTCTAGAATCTACGACAATTTTAATGCATGTACAAAAAAAAAAGTCTGAAAACTTATAAAGTACAACTCGTAGATATGCATATGCGTTCACACACGCGCACACCCATATATAGATGTATATAAAATAAGGAAAAACCAAACCGAATAAATCGTCAGCAAATATATTCTCTGCCTATCAGCAGGAGAGTCAATGCAAAACATGGCAGAATTGTGTCAGTTTCTTTTCACGTTTGCGGATCCTAATTTGTAATGGAATTTAGGATATACACAATCATCATGGACAAGATTTGCTGACTGTCACCTAAGTTTCAAATTGTTACTGATTATTCTGATTGCCGCAAACAAACTCTGACGGCTGAGAGTGTTCTCGCTAAACAACAATAATGTATCATTCTCTTCTATCTCGTTTTCTGTCTTATTTGGCCAATAGATAATCGCAAAATATGCAGTCAATTACTTCCTGTTCGCATCATCACACATAAAATTATATCGGAAAATCGATCACTACTGAATCTTCTCCGCCTATGATTTAAATTGACACGTGTTATATATATATATATATATATATATATATATATATATATATATCTTAATTTATAAAATATATATGGCGATTAAGCTACACTGAATATTCGGCGTTTCATCCACTCTAGGATTCCTCAGGCGTATGCGCGAATTCTGTGGTTGTTTATCGTTTTTATATGGTCCTCTTCTATTGAGGATTTTGTTAGCCAATCAGCTTTCTAGTATCCACCGATTTATATATATATATATATATATATATATATATATATATATATATGTGTGTGTGTGTGTGTGTGTGTGTGTGTGTGAGTGAGTTTTTTCCTCATAGGTTCCGTAACGGCTGAGCTTAATTGTTTTGCAAATTTTACACAGACCTTATTTATATATCTGACAGGGTTCTTAGATATGTTTTGTACAGCAATTAATCCGATAAGTATCGAAAATCGAAATACCCCGACCTTAAAAATAGATTTTCTCTCTTATGCACAAAAAATGAAACATTTTTACAAGCGGAAAATTTTACGTTACACCGGCTAAAGCAGATAGGGTGTACCTTACTATTTTCTTTTAATATTTTCTTATTAATGATTTCAATTCACGATAAAAGAAATGATACTATTTAAAATCGCCGCAAATCTTTGTTTAAACTCCTCGCCTCAATGTTCACAGGAAATATGAATTTGAGCAGATACATTGAGAGCATTGCCAAGACTGCTGTGAAGAAGATGGCCTCTCTCTAATGTGCTAGAAAGTTACTTACGCCTGAAAGTATTCTGTACCTTTATAAGGCTACCGTTCGCCCATGTATTACGTATTTTTGTCACATTTGGGCTGGTGCATCCGCAACCTGTTTCTCACACCTAGACAGGGTTCAAAAGATAGTCGCCAACCTAATAGGTCCTGAACTATCATCTAAGCTTCAACCTGTCCCATCGACGAAATATTTAATCCCCATGCCTAGTATTTTAATCGTGAATGTTCCGACACACTACAAGCCCTTGTACATCCTCGACGTAAATACTCCCGTTACACCCGACAAGCAGCAAAATCTCACCCTACACAGTCGAGATTCCTACATGTAGGAAGGCCTTCTTCCCTAGTAGTTTCTTCTCCGGAACTGCTAGACTCTGGAATTATCTTCCGAGTTCCTACTCTCCCAACTGTACTGAGATGCATAAGTTCAATTGTAATGTAAATAGATATATTGCTGCTCAACTCCCTACATAGTATCCTTGCAACTTATGCCCCTGATAGTAGCTGCCTACATCAAAGTGGCACTGTGCCTAGTTTGGTGTGAAAATGTCATAAAAATAAATCATTTTCTCGTTTGCATATTTAAAAAGTAAGCATTAATCAGAAGTGGCTTTTATCATTATTATTTAAAAAAAAATTATTTTGTTTTGCGAATTAGTCCATCTGGCAAAATCTTGCTCGTAATATATAATAATCAATAGAGGATTGATTTTATAAAATTACATACGCAATCTGCATAAATTAAAATATTATGTTTAGCGTATTGTACAACCGAGCAACGCAATCCTGCCACCTCGGATACATCTATATCTATATCTATCTATCTATCTATCTATCTATCTATCTATCTATCTATCTATCTCTCTCTCTCTCTCTCTCTCTCTATATATATATATATATATATATATATATATATATATATATATATTACTTAATTTTTATTTCAGATGCATAGATAATTTAGCATTTGATGAAATAAGATTATACAAGTAAAGGCATGTTTAGTTTAATGATACCATATTTAATTGCATCCACAGGAAGGGAACGATTTCTTTTATTATCCTCAAGTCTTTGATGGTATATGATGAAGTCATATTGTAAATTGCAATGTGGCGGATGATAAATAATTGCTGTTAAAGTAGCAGTTGAACTCGATGTTGCCCTGGATTGAATGAGGATAAACGGATATTTCACACTTCGAATACTTTTATTCTCACCGAAATCGGTGAAATCGCTCATTTTGCAATCAATTCTATTGATTGCCGGCTCTAGTGGGAAACCCACCACGCTACACCGGGGCAAAATATCGCATACCCCTCCCCCCAGAAACTAAGTCAGTAAAACATTGTAATCTATATTGCACTGTAAAACACGTACTGTTGGGATTATAAAATTATTTTATAAACTGGTTTGAATTACATTTTAGAATCGAACATCTAAGTATCATAGTTCAGTTGTGCCCTAAACAGCGATATTATTTTAAACGCGCCACTGTCATATCAAAGAACCTTCTGTGGATTTTATACACCTGTCCCTTTTGCGTGTGTTGTGATAAACATTTCTCAACTATACTTATGATGTTAACTGTGGACAAATTCAAACTGCTTTTTGTTGATCGGCTTTTTTCGATGATAGATTTTCGATGCTTATTGCAAACATTTCGATATAAAACCTATCTAACAACACACCCAGACACATGAAGTGCATTTGCCTGAAATTTTCAAAGAAAATAAAAAATCGGCACAGCCGTTTCGGAGTCCATGAGGAACCAACTCACCCCCATCACACATAATATGCGTTTCGTATATAAGTAGAGATATCGTGTCACTATATTACATAACCAATAAAACTGGTTGCTATGCTGGAGTCTAGACAACTCTTCATTTTTCTCTCACTCTCTTGTTCCTCACTCTTTCTCTATTTGTCCACGTATCCTCATTCTATTTTCTTATCCCTTTTAATCTCTCTACACGCATACACATAAACTAAATCGACGTTGCCACATGAACACAGACTTTGCGAAAATATTTGTGTAACTCAACAAGCAACATAAAACTTACTATTTGAAAATACCTTGCTTTTGAAGGGTTACATTTCTATTCTCCCTCCTTACTAGCAATTGAAAATATAAAACTAATTATAGGCGGTAAAGAAACTAAAGTGATAAATTCATATAATACTCAAGAAATAAACAGCACTATAAAAATAAAACTCTTGGCAATCATTGGCATTCTGGGCCTTTGTTAAAAATTGACAACATGACTGTAATCTAAGCTTCAATATTATTTATATTGTTCTATAGACAAACTAACATGGGTACCCGGCGTTGCCCGGGTGTTTGGCGGTGTGGGTTGAGCAACAAATAAATAAATAAAGTTTAGTAGGTATGCAGGCAAACTCGAACCCGTACTGCGGAGCAGGAAAAGAACATGAAAAAAATGTGACGTCTTGCTGTTGCGCCCATCACTAAATCGGATGAGACGAATGTTTAAATCAAGGCTAGTCGATCGAAAAGAGGGGATGACTTTCGAAAATTTCTGCGAAAAAGCGACGCCTCCCTGTAGAAAAGTACCTAGTTTAAGGTGAAGAAATTAATGTTTTTAGCCAATATTTCGATATTTGTCGTCCAAAGGGTTAAGCTTCAGAACGATATCGATTTCATGAAAATCCGTCGCCTCTGTTCAAAGTTTAAGGCATGCATACATGCATACATACATTTAAACACACGGGTGAGATTTATATTATGGAAGATGATTACATTACAGGAAAATACTAAAATATTTATTTAGTATCTAAAGTTATGATTTTCAATACGAAATGAGAATTAAATATTATATTTTCTATACGGATTGATTTTGTTTTTATTTCACAAAACATTTGAAATCGACCTTTAATACTACCCAGTTATACCACTATCTGCCGGTCACTGATGTGTGACCGACAGACGTGTTATAGTAAATGTCTTAAAGCGGTCTCGGGAAGATGTGAAGATGGCCCAATCATTAGGGTCAGTGGAGCAAGAAGAAAATCATACCTGAGATGTTGGATCTGGGTGTGGCTCCTTTCTTTTCTCAAGATGATCTCTTCATCCTGGTGGCATTCTGGTGGGAATCTTCACCTCTTTGTCCTCAGGGCCGCCTTTCGACTTCAGACATGTATGGAGACATTTGTATTTCTACGCACATGGCAAAATAACCACCTGGTCATGTGCGGAGTTAGAAACAGTGGCACAAAGAAATAGTGCCACACAGTATTTAACTGACAATCCATATATAACGTTTACATATTGTAGGGTTATTCATAAGTAAATGAAAAGTGCATAAAATTAATCCACTTTACAAGTTCGGAAATTTCTGCTACACAATGTTTCACCATGACCAGGACATTGTGTGGACGTTAGTGACGTACAGTCAGGGAATATCGTTTACGCCAACATTAAAACAATTAATCAATTTTGTTCAGGAAATCTTTCTTTGAGATAATACGATTTAAATCGTCTGTAAAATATCTAGAAGACAAATGCTCACAACATCGCAAAAAATGTTTCTATGGTAATTGTTTTCAATGTCAGAAGGAATTTAATAAGCATTCTTATTGTGCCTAACGCCATATGCGTAAAAATTAAATTGGTTTCGACAAGCACCATGTGTTTACATATGTGTGAATGGATAGGCATGAAGATATACCTGTTTTAACACGCAGTCGTTTTCTTAATGAGAGAATGTATGTATGTTTTTTTAGGTGAGAATGTGTGAATTTATTGTAGATTATGCATAAGTAAAAAACTTGAGATTCTGAACTTCAAAATCCCCCAAATCTATTAAAACGCTTTAAGCGAAATTGCAAAACAAAACTAAATATAGATAATGCATTTTAATTTTGGATAACAAGGCATAGGAAAAGGATCATTAAGTACAAATATACGCTAAGCACAACCATGTTCATATGAGATCAACTACTTATCCGTTACATTAAAAAATATGTCTAACGTATACAAAACGTGACAATAGAACAGGAACTAGAAGTAGCCCAACTTTGAGTAAAGTTCGGAGATTGGATTAAAAATACATAAAATAATGCTAAGTAAATTAAGCACAAGCGGTATATATAAATCATAAGTTTATTGGTGTTTAGTGGGCAACTCCCGCTTCTCACACACTCTCTTTCTCTCTCTCCTTCTGTCTGACGGACTAGTAGACTTATATCTGTGCTCTTCGCTTATTTATTTAATATATTCCTTTTTTCTTTGTTCAGTCTTTGACGTCAACTTTTGGTCAATTTCTAGGACATTTACATCGCAAGCTGGTTCTTTGCTATTTTTGAGAAGCTGGTATTTTCCGGCGTCCTTAGAACTAATTTGTGAGCATTTCAATATCTTGCTCAGAGACTAAAAAGCAGTCGTATATACATGCATACACACACACGCACACACACACACACACACACACACACACATATATATATATTGTGTCCAATACATCTAATGAAACATAAAAATTACATGTTATTACATGTTTCTGCTATTGCATTATGGAGTACAAATGTACACCTTGATGTGTACAATTTATGGAAGTTAGTTTTGTTATTGTTTATGTTACGCTGTCTATTATGTGATTTATCTAACGATCCATAGATATCACCTTTCAATACATAGTAATAGAGATGTATATTTCATAAATAGCTCGAATTTCTCAGCGTGACCTAGATTATAGTTCTTATTTATTGGAAAATGGTCTGGTATTCTCCAATGCATATTACATTAAAAAAATTATTTAAAAAAAAATATAATTCAAAAGTTTAAAAAGGAATAGCACGTAGATTTTATATTAACTAAAATTGGGTAGTATTTCTCTAATTACTAAAATAAAATTAAAACACGAAAACAGTGTGATCAGGAGAATATAATGAAGCAAGAGACGTCCACACTTCTCTTCTGTCTTGTGTCTAAACAGTGTGTTTAGTGACGGACTGGACGAAAAAAGAACAGGAATAGATGAGGAGAATCATAGATTATGCTTTCTCTTTTTTTTACAAAATTTCGTTCGACGGAACAAGTTCACCAAACAAGACTTGATAGTCTACTGTACTTGAATATTCAATTTAAAACCCGATCGAATGTGCTCAATACAAGATGGAACGATAAATTTGTCACCCTAAAGAAAACAGAACTACAGTTTATTTTTTTAATTGATTGAGAAAAATCCATGCAGGTTACTTAATTATGTAGAAGAGCTGACATGTATTGAATATAGCTGCCTTCAGCGTCTATCATCGCCTCAATACGGGTCCGAGCATAGGGACATATCTTTTCCACAAGCGCTGGGAGGGGGGGGAGACTCAGCGAATGCTCGGCTAGTTTTGCTGTTTTGGGAGGTAATGTTTGTGATGTTCTCGTGATATGACTAAACGAAATAATTCAGAGGGTTTATGTGAGGCCAGTGGGGAAAGAATACAAAGTCGTAGCAATTCTTTCTGAAGCCAAGTTTGGGGCTCTTTGGACTTGTGGCCCGGCGGCGAGCCCTTTCGCATAACACAGCGTCTGCAGATGACACCCGATTTCGCAATGGGATCACCACACTCTTCAGCACATCCAGGATGTGGACTTTCAAGCCGACTTCGAAGATGTGAGGTGGCTTTATGTGGCTCTCTCTTGACACCACACCAAAGACCATAACTGTGGCCGAAAATTCCGTTGAGTTGTGCCCTTAAGCGTTGAACCGCCCAGATTTGCATTTTGAAGGTGCTGGCAATGGTTCTGTTTTCATAGCTTCGATCGGTAGAGAGCACGAGTTATGCACTTTCAGACATGAAACATATTTGTACACAACTGGCTAACTTGCAATATAAAAACACTTCTTTTCATCAAACGGAAGTGGAATCATGTCGTCTTTTCTAGGGCGACAATTTTATCGTTCCACATTGTACCTTCTTTGAATTGCAATTCACGCAGTTTCTTTACGTAAACTTTGATTTCATGTCACTTACGTTGACTAACCTACTATTCGTTTGATTACGGACCAGATTTAACGGTACTTACCGTGTTTGATCCGACGTGAAGTTTTTTTTTTGTTTTTGTCTTGACAAGATATAGTTGTAAGCTAATAATACTAATTCAATTAAACATTAGAGATTGTTTAAATAGGATCTACTATGATATGAATATGGTAATAAACAAAAAATATGTAGTAAATGCATTTTAATATTTTTGTCAATCTGTTCATGAGTTTCTCCCCCGAAGATTTGGCACGCTTGGGCAACATTTGTGTGCTTGGTCCATTATATCGTTATTCTCTGTGATTAGCATCTTTTTTATTTCTCCCTGATTGGCGATAATAACTTTTAATATTTGCCACACATTTATTTGCAGAACATACCTGAAGCGTCGCCAAGAAGGAAGAGGTTATAATCAAATATATGTTATGCGCTCTTGATTGTATTATCTCACAAACATGTCGACACCGTGTTACGATTCGAGAGTTAATAAATACGAATAGTAATCGATACAATACTTGGATCTCAGAGATCGTAACTGATAGAAATCTGAGAAATATCATCTGGAAGATCTGTAGAAAAGCTGAATTATCCAGAAATGCTATTTACATTGAAACTGGTCGACATTCTTCGGATAAATGATTACGTGAACATTCCAAATATCATGTCGTTGCATAGGTTCTCGTTGTTTCATAAAGATTTCTGTTTCAAAAGGATGTTTTGGTATTTGACAAATTGTTATATATCATTCGAAAGTACGTATTCTGTTCTACAAGATAATGGTCATCATTTTTTGCTCATATAATTTTTTTCTTGTAAAAAAAATCACATTTTCGACACCTAATTCTTGTCGCCATTAATCGAGTTCAAAAAGCGAGTAAAGTGACCAAGGATAGTTGTGCCGTATATGGAGAAAACGCTATAACCGAGAGAACTGTTCGAGACTGGTTTACCAGATTCAAACACGGTAATTTGACCTCAGTGACCCTCCTATTTCCGAAATAAATCAAGATAGACCAAGACCAACTGAGGGTGTTTTCGAAGGAAGGCCATGCTGACAATTGGGTAAAAAGATAACCTGTGATTTTTGCGACGATTTCACGCCATCTTCAGTAGATGGGATTCACAAAAAAAAAAACTTGGAGCTTGGGTCCCACACGAACTTACTTTTACAACATTCTTTGATTTTCTTTTAAAAAAACGATGGAAACTTATGCAACAATTTAATAAAGTGCCTTTCATTACGCTAATATCGAAATGTTTGACAATTGGAATGGGAATGAATATATTTGAGGATGTTTATGTGTTTTGTATTTTCACGAATAAGAATCGGGCGAAGCGTAATATACTTTAAGCTTGAAAAATGGTTACGCGTATTTCGAACATGAGCGTCACTGTATAGACAGGCATTGTTTCAAATAAAATTTTGGATTTTATAAGAGTACTCAGAAAAACACCGTAGTATGCTTCGTTCCAATAAGACACTATGGAAAGTTATCACTTCATAGGCGAGTACCACTAATAGTACGGGCGCTAGCAACGATATCAAAACTTTGAAAAAAGAATAGGACAGATTGGAATCAAAGAGATTGGCAAGAAGATACAACGGATAACAATAATGAAAACTGCAGTA
Organism: Euprymna scolopes; assembly: GCF_053919585.1. NCBI lineage: Eukaryota > Metazoa > Mollusca > Cephalopoda > Sepiida > Sepiolidae > Euprymna > Euprymna scolopes. Next base: position 150,735,981 of record NC_136482.1, on the reverse strand, counting down.
TTATTAAGGAAAACCCTTGAATGTGGAGACTAACACACATGTAAATACAGACGCAAGTTGGGCACGCAGAAACGTCTACAGATGTAAAAGGCAAAGAAGCATCACATGAAATCAACGGTATAAGTGTAAGATACCGCCACACCTTTTGTGTGTGTGTCACCAAAAACTGACACCACACCAAATAAATAAGGGTCAAGGAGGGTGGAATGACAGGAGAGAGAAAGCATTACACAGACCTCCGCTGGTTGAGTTCAAAGAGGACTGGAATGTTGGGGAGGTTTATTGCCATACAAATTCCAATGAAGACCAATAGAAGCTGCGATCAAGAAATCAATGAAAAGAGAGTGTTACGATAAGGCAAATATTTTTGCAAAGTGTATGGAAAAAGGTGAATATGACTGGAAATCTGGAGGGGGGACTTGTCTTCACTCAGACTTCAGAGAACACCAGAAATTGTTCTCAAAGAGCAATCTTTGATGATAGCTTGTGTGAGTAAGAGACGATACGATAAACCATATAGTAAGTGAATGCAGCAAACTGGCCCAAAGGAATACAAAAACAACCATGACCACGTGGGGAGAGCAGTGCAGTGGGAATTGTGCAAACGGCTGTATTTTGAACGTACAGACAAATTGTACAAGCATAACCCTGCAAAAGCACTCGAAAACGAGAACCACACATGGGACATAGACATACAGACGGACAAGCCCATCCAAGCAAGAAGACCAGATATTTTAATAATTAACAAGAAAGAAAAACCTGTCAAATCGTAGACTTTGCAGTCGCATCTGACCACAGGGTGAGTATGAAAGAAAAGGAGAAACGAAGCAAATACACAGAGCTAGCCAGAGAGTTAAAACGGATATGGATGATGAATAAAATCAAAATAATACCGATAATAGTAGGAGCACTAGAAACAATTCCGAAAAACTTTGCAAAAAGAATGGCAGAAATTGGAATCAGAGGAATAGCTGCAAAAATACGACTAACGATAATGAAAACGGCTGAAATATTAAGGAAACGTCTTGAATGTGGAGAATAATACAAGCATACAATATAATGAAGAAGCGTTACAGGGAAGGAACAACACCGAAGCTGCATATCTACAAGTTCTACACTTCCATTACGCATTCCCTCCCATAGTCTCATCGCCCCCACCCCGCCCAAAGAAAAGTGATAACAAAGAGCCGAGAAGGGTCAAGGAGGATGGAAAGACCGAAGAGAGAGCGCTGACTATACCGCCGCTGGACAAGCGCGAAGAGAACTGGGACCTTGGGGAGGGTTAGTGGCACTCAAATTCCAGTATAGACCAATGCCCACTGCCAGCGAGGAATCAATAGTAAGAGGTTGTTGTGATGACGAAAATTTATTTGCAAATGCTATCGAAGGAGGTGGAGAGACCTGGGCGTCTGGGGAGATTGTTGTCACTCAGCTTTCAGAGAACACCACGGATTTTTAATCACATCTTTTGTTGACGTTTGTGAAATATCCATGTGACTCAATAATAATATTAACAATAATAAAAACAACAACAACAACAACAATAATAATAATAATAATAATAATAACAATGAAAAGAATGGGAGAACTCGGAATCAGAGGAATAACTGGAAAAGTACAACGAACAACAATACTGAAAACAGCTGAAATATTAAGAAAAAAAAACTGTGAATGTGGAAATTAACACGCAGGAGCAACAAGCGCGGGCCAGACAAACTGCTGCAAAGGCTAAACATAAAACACTATATGGAAGCAAAAACACTGAAACCACATATCTATAAGTTCTTTAACCCCGCCCCATTCTCCCATTGCCAGATCACTGCCCCCCAAAGAGTGAGACAAAATAACCAAGTAGAGTCATGGACGAAGGACAGGCCAAGGAATAGACCAGATCTCCGCCGGATAAGTGCGAAGAGAACTGGAATCTTTGGGAGGCTTGTTGCCACTCAAATTCCAGTAAAAACCAATAGCTGATGCCAACAAGAAATCAATGGCAAGCATCTGTTGCGATACTGCAAATTTATTTGGAAATGTTATCGAAAGAGGTGGGGGTACTGGACACCTGGGTATACTTGTTGTCACTCAGCTTCCAGGGAACACCACAGGCTGTTTACAAGGAGATATCTTTGATGACCTGTGTGAATGCTCCCTGTGAGCCAATAATAATGTCATAGGAAACGGAGAGTATTACGATAAATATGTAATAAAAATCGCATGGAATCATCGGAAATGATAAACGTGAAAAGTAAGATCCAGAAGACAGAGAGTTCGCATAAACTTCAGCAATCATGGGGAGGCTTAGATTTACGTTAGTGTAAGAAACCTTTCATTATCTGAAAGTGTCCAATGCAAAATTACCGTTAACCAAATTATTTGCAACATTGATCAAAATAAGCGAGATTACTGAAAAATAAGAGCGTCTTATTGTCACTTAGATCCAACTGATTTGTACATGAATGAACTCTGACAAAATAATGAAAATCAAAATCACTGCATCAATGAAGAATAGGCAATACAAATATTCAGTCAAAATACAGAGTAAAAAAATAAGAGGATAGTAGGAGGTAAGGAAAAAAGATGAGATGTAGAAACAATAAAAAAAAATAAGACAAATTCATCTTCAAGATGACTTTGATATTTGCCGACATTGCGCATATTTTAGCCTTCTACTACTCCCTCAATTATATATTCAATTCACTCCCACTTCCACATTATCATTACTTTTTTTCTCCACATTTTGATCGCTCCTCCTACCTGACTCCTAACTGTTCCTGTTCAATTCATTTCTGTTTTTTTCTTTCTTTTTTTTCAACGACTGTGTTCCATCATTTGATCTCTTTAGATTCGATTTCTTCTCTATGCCATCGGCTCCAAATGTTTGCCAATATGATGCGCATAGTTCAATATCGTTTAACATTCGATCTTCTCACACGCTTATTTTTCCTGGAGCTATGGGTAAACTGTTGACTCTGAATCCTTACTTGAGAAGAAGAATAGCGAGGGAGAGAGATAAAGAGAAAGAGAGAGAGAGAGTGAGGCAGAGAGGGAGAGAGGAGGAGTGGGGGGGTCAAACTTACTTATTTAAAACTCTCCATATAGTACGCTATAATCTAGCATGAGTGTTTATCATAATATATATATATATATATATATATATATATATATATATATATATATATATATATATATATATTAGCCTAGGTGCCCGGCGTTGCCCGTGTGTTTGTAGGTGTGTATTGAGTAAAAAAAAAAACAGTTGTAGTAGGCAGGTAGGGCCGAACCCGTGACGTTAAGGCGGAAAAGAAAGTGGAGGTGTGTGAAAGGGTGGTGGTTGAACAAAAAAAAAAAAAAAGGAAAAATGCAAGCGCAAAAAAAAGTTGGTAGTAGACAGGTAGGTTCTAACCCGTACCGCAAAAAAGGAAAAGATAGTGAAAAAAGATTTGACGCGTTTGCTGTTACGCCCATCGCCAAACCGGAAGTGATGTAGTTTAAAATTAAGGCTAGACAATCGAAAAGAGGCGGTGACTTTCGAAAATATTGGCAAAAAAAAACGACCTCTTCCTATAGAAAAGTGCTCTGTTGAGGGCGAAGGAATTAATGTTTTGGGGCAATTTTCTGATATTTGTCGTCCGAAGAGTCGGTTTCAAAGGAATCTCAACCTCGTTAAAATCCGTCGCTTCTGTCGAAAGTTTTTTCGATTCATACATCCATACATACAAACATACATACATGCATACATACAAACATACATACATACGTACGTACATTTAAAGAAACAGATGAGAGTTATATTATACATGTATATATATATATATATATATATATATATATAGAGCGAGAGAGAGAGAGAGAGAGAGATATGAAGACAGATAGGCAGGCAAATATAAATAATGATGTGTATGATTTAAGATATGTTTTTAAATTCTACAAATGTATTACATTATACACACACTCATGGCGGATGAAAAAAAAATCTCTATCAGACCATCTGTAAATAGTTGAATATCGAATGCAGTAACAGGTCGAAGAAATACAAGAAAAAGAGAAACTGGAATCGTTGGAACATTTCAAACATTCCAGTCATAATATAAGCATCGAATTCATAATAACGAATTTCAAAAATAACCTTCCAATATACCCCGTGTTCAATTGCAAGAGATGCGCAAACAATCGCACTTAAACAGACGGTTGGAATGTATGAGATAGTTCATGAAATCTTCGCATCTATGTCAAGAATATATATATATATATATATATATATATATATATATATATATATATATACTTAGCTGTATGTCAAGAAAATTTTTATATATATGTATATATATATATATATATATATATATATATAATTAAAAAATCTCGAATGATCTTGTAACGGATGTTGTAACCCAACATCCGGTTTATGATTCCGGTTGCGCATGCTTACATACACCCACAACAGCGTAAACAGATAGACACCGCCTTCCTTTTTTTTTTTTTTAATTTATTCTCCATTTTTTAATACACATTTCTTAAAAACATACATACATTTTCTTCTACACTACTAGCATAAATAAATAACCCGCGAATATTTTTTTCTTAAAATTGAGTTACAAATAAATAATCGACGCCACAATAAAACGTATTGTTTTACAGTGTACGTTTTCAGCGTCCCGATTATTTTTTTTCGCGTTTAAATTATCCAAATAAACAATTGTAGCTATTTTCTACATTTGTTTTTACATCGTTCATTTCCGTATAATGTTTAAGTTATTTTAACGCAATTTTCTTACAAATAAATCAACTTTGATCCGTTGACAACTATAAGAGCATTTTACAACGGCGATTTACTCACGTTCTTCTTTTTTTTAAATTTAATCTCCATTTTTTAATACACTTTTCTTAAAAACATTCATATATTTTCGTCTACACTACCAACAAAAATAAATAACCCCGAATAAGCGTTTCTTTTTATTATTACATTTTCACCCCAAATAAGGCACATTGCCACTTTGATATAGAGGGCTACTATTAGGGACACAGGCTACAGTGATACTAGGTGGGGAGTTGGGCAGCAAGATGTCGGTTCACGTTACACTTGAACTTCTGCATGTCAGTACAGTTGGGGAAGCAGGAACCCGGAAAGGAATTCCAAAGTCTAGCGGTTCTGGGGAAGAAACTACTGGAGTAGAAGGCTCTCTTACATCTAGGGACCTCTACTGTGAAGGGGTGGGATTTTTCTGTTTGTCGGGTTTGTCGGGGGCATTTATATAGAGGGGGTACAAGTGTTTGTAGTTCGTCGGAGCATTCACCGTTAAAGTACTCGTAGAACAGGCAGAGGGATGCTACATTACATCGATGCGACAGAGGCTGAAGCTTGGATGACAGTTCAGGACCTATTAGGTTGGCGACTCTCTTTTGAACCTTATCTAGGAGTGAGAGACTAGTAATAGATGCACCGGCCCAAATATGACAACAATACTCCATACATGGGCGAATGGTGGACTTATACAGGTACAATATACTTTCAGACGTTAGTAGCTTTCTAGCACGTTAGAGATAACCTACCTTTTTTCAGGGTTCCTGGCAATGCTTTCAATGTAATTGTTCCAACTCATGTTTCCTGTGAACGTTAGGCCGAGGAATTTAAAAGATGGGATTTCAGATAAAGAGTATTTGGCCATTGCTATTGGTGGTAGAGAAGGCTTCTTGTAGTTATTGAAGGAAACAAGTTTAGTCTTGGCAGCATTGAATGTGACCATCCAATTTTGTCCCCATTCCACTTCAGATTGAAGGTCATCCTCTAGTGTTTCTGCAATTTCTTTAGATATACGTTTATTTGCTTTCCTGTCGTGTCTGTTATAGAGCGTGGTGTCATCAGCATATATACCCATCTCACAGACAATTTTGTCAGGGAGGTCATTTATGAATATTAGGAATAATAGAGGTCCAAGGATAGACTCCCGAGGTACTCCCGCATTTATATCATATTGCTTAGATGTACGGGCATCGGGAAAAACCTGAATTATTCTTTTATCTAAGAAGGATTTAATTATGTTAAGTATTCTTCCAATGATACCGTATGATCTGATTTTCCTGAAAAGACCTTCATGCCATACCCTGTCAAAAGCCTTTGATATATCTAGAGCTACCGCTCTACCCTCTCCTGCTTCGTCGAGTGAATAGTATATACGCTCAGAGATTACATTTAGATTAAATTTTCGTTACAAATAAATAAACGATGCGACAATAGAACGTATTGTTTACATGTGTACGTTTTCAGCGTCCCAATTGTTTTTCTTTTTTTTGCGCATTTAAATTAAAAAAATATATAAAAAATTGAATTTAACTTTAAGTATCATGCCATCTGTTCAGTGCACAGTAACCTATAAGTATGACAAACCATTTATAACTCCATGGTGGTAAGTTTATTTTTCCGAAATAAACAATTATAAACAGAACGGCTCATAGAAATCTATCTATATTCTTTTGTTCATTTTAATATACTTTCATGGATATGTTTCTGTTATGTCACAAAAACTATTTTCTTTACGTCAGAAGTGTCACGCTCATACATTAATTCTAAAGCTAATATAACATACTGACCCGACGGGTCACGGGTAGTCTAGTATATATATATATATATATATATATATATATATATATATATATATATATATATATATATATAATTATGAAACTCAAATGGCCTTGTAATGGGCGTTGTAACCACACATCCGGTTACACATGCGTACATAAACATAAACCCATAACAGCGTACTCAAATAAAAACACATCGCTACTTTTGCAGAATTTGACCTGCGGACTGAAATATTAGCGTTATTATTTAGAAATTATTATTTAACATGGGAAGGGTGGGTTTGTTTTGCAACTATTCTGTATTACAACTATACTGTTGCAATTTTCTTACAAATAAATCAAATTTGATCCATTGAAAACTATAAGAGCATTTTACAAAGGCGATTTACCCACGTTCTTCCTTTTTTTAAATTTATTCTCTATTTTTTAATACATCTTTCTTAAAAAAAACATTCATACATTTTCTTCTACACTACCAACAAAAATAAATAACCCCGAAAATGTTTTTTACAAATAAATAATCAACGCAATAAAACTTATTGTTTTACTGTGTACGTTTTCAGGGTCCCAATTTATTTTTTTTCGTGTTTAAATTATCCAAATAAACAATTGTTAATACTCTTTGCTTTTTTTTACATCGTTCATTTCCACATTGTCTAAATTAGTTTTATTAACCTTATTATTAACAGAAATTAAATATTTGATCCAATGGGACATGGGTGTTTGTTTAAAATAAATGAAAGAATTTACATTTTATTTTCATTTTCTATTTAAAAAGCCATTCTTAACATGGGGCGAGTGTTTTTTTTAACTATTCTGTACTTTTAACTAACAATTTCATTAAAAAAAGTATATCAAAATTTTAATTTAACTTGAAGTATTACGTTACCTGTTCAGTGCACATTTACATATAACTATGGCAAACAACTTATAATTCAATCGCTGTAAGTTTTTTTTTTCAAAAATAACCAATTATAAAAAGAATGATTTATATAAATCTCTCCATATTCTTTTTTTCATTTTAATATACTTTCATAGAATTGTTTCTGTTATGTCACAAAAACTATTTTCTTTACGTCAGAAGTGTCACGCTCATACATTAATTCATCGTTAATCTAACATACTTACGCAACGGGTCACGGGTAATCTAGTATATATATATATATATATATATATATATATATATATATATATATATATATATATGTGTGTGTGTGTGTGTGTGTATACTTTGTGATATTTTGGAAGAAAGAATTCCAGCAGAGTGCCTTATTATGAGGGGAAAATTCAAAATAAGTGTGTAATATTTATATTTTTGTTTTCAGAAAGCTTAGAAAATATAAATTATTGATATCGTCACTTTCAAAGTTTTCTTATGTCCTAATATCGGTAACATCAGTTTCAAAACCGTTTAGGTTCTTTTATCTAGCTATCCTAAGCCAATCAATCTCATCTGTTTATGAGATGGATCGGCTGGAAAGAGCTTAATAAGAGGACCTACAACGGTTCCCTATTATCAGGTTTGAAACTACCGGTACGAATGACTTATCTCCTTTAAACTTCCTGAATATATATATATATATATATTATTATTATTTAATCACCAGACGATGTATTGTAGTAAAGCTGATAATGTTTTATAGCGTTTAGTTGGCTTATCCACCAATGGACTACAGACAAATATATGATTTAAAAAAGAAGTTTTCTCAGAATAAAAAGGATTTGGTGATTAAATAAATTGATAAAAGAAAAGTAGATATAGGAAATTTTCGCAAATAAACGATAAGAATAAAAACATAATTTTTGTATTCATTTTTTCCCGGTTGTTATCTTCATCTCTATAGTTGTTGTTTCACCACTTTTCGGCCTCCCCATCCTCAGGTCGTCCTCATGTGGTTAACCGCAACGTTGTAAAGCAACAACTATGAAGATAAAAATAACAGTCCGCAAAAAAAAGTACACAAGTTATGAAACCTCGTCTAAGGAAATTCCAGAAGATATAAAAATAACGTAAAAATTCATATTTATTGTAGTGTTTACTAGAAAATATAACTGGATTCAAAGAACACGTGGGAAATCCGTCTTTTACCACCATATTTTATTTTGCATAGTAAATAGTATAATGGGCTCATCCGTAAGTGATCAAATGCAATATTTAAAAAAAAAAATAGAAATCATTAATCTGATGTACAGAAATAGATCTTATTTAGGGAACGTTTTCGTTTTTGCTTCGGAAATTAGATAGTGCGTGTGTGTTCAACTCTAATAATGAAACATGATACAAAATATTGTTTTGTTTTTAAAACTTTCTAAACTGTTTTTCCTAATAAATAAATGATGATCGGTAAAGGAAATATTAAGACTAGTGTAAAGTTTATTAATCAATTAATTGATTTATTTATTTGCGGGCTGTTATCCCATCTTCATAGTTGGTTTTCACGACGTTTCAGCTAACTATTCCTCTGGCCTTCATCAGATGGTTAACCGCAACGGGATAGGAATACTGAGTATCTTAACTGTATTCTTCAGTAATAACTGCCTTCCAGAGTTGTTATCCTCTCACAAATTTTGGTCAACTACTCCTCTGGCCGGCTTTGGGTAAGATTGACACCGTTATCTTCAGACAATGCTCACCTAGAACCGTAGAGATTCAACGCTTCTATCCAGTGCACCATAGGCCTCGAAGCCCCCTTGGTGAGACGACAACAACTCTGAAAGGCATAACTTACCGCAGATATATTTAAGAGACTCTGCATTCATATCCTATCGCGGTTCACTACCTGACTAAAGCCAAAGGAATAGTTGGCCGAAACGTTGTGGAACAACAGCTATTAAGATGAGGATAACATCCCGCAAATAAATAGATAAATACACAAATTACTCTTCTCAAAGGATTCCAATGATAGAAAAAATAATATAGCTTAACTTATATGAAGGGCACTAAAAATGATTATGATACATGGATCCTTTTACAAACAAAGAAATCTTCCCACAAAGTCTTGTATTTTTGTCTTTAGGGATTTAAAGGTTGAAGCACCTCTAAGTACTGATTCAGATACTTTGAAAAGTTCTAAATATTCTATTAGATATCTAATGAGTTTTTATAATATAAATATGACGGTTTATACTCTCGTGTGTAATGTCCTTAAAACGTAAAAATACACTTTAAAGAAAGACATATATTACAAGAAGATATCTTTCTAAAACATTTTCTAAACGTTTACCTTAAGAAAAGTGAGGCAGGCTTTGTTTACCTTTTAAAACAAAACCGATTTGCATTTGTTTTTCCTTCATCATATCACCAATTTTATATAAGTCCTGGATATGGCGTTAAACTATATCCGATGGTGAGGCCCCAGCTTGTAGGCTTTGGAGAATGTGGTAAAAAAAAGAAGCTCAATCTTTGCTTGAAAAGTTCTATTGCAGTGAGAACAGGGAACTGTAGCAAATGTCTATGGCTTCAAAACATTTCCTGTCCTTCCTGCGCTTCTCCGCGGCAACTTTTCGGTTACTTTTATATTTGCAGGCACCGTCATGAACAGCGGCCCGCCACTTGGCTCTGTCTAAAGCTGCCTGCTCCCATGATATCGGGTCAACGTTTAAGGCCTTCAGTGATGCCTTCAGAGTGTCTTTAAATCGTTTTCTCTGCCCGCCATGGGAGCGTTTGCCATGATGGAGCTCAGCAAACAGAAGCTTCTTGCGTAGTTTGTAGTCTGGCATGCGGGCTACATGACCAGCCCAGCGAAGCTGAACTTTCATCAATGTAGTGGTGTGCTTGAGTGCCCAGCACGAGTAAGGACTTCTGTGTCTTGTATCCTTTCCTGCCAGCCTATGTCAAGCAGTTTCCTCAGTCCGGTGGTGTAAAAGTGATTTAATTTTCTAGCGTGCCGTTGGTAGACAGTCCATGACCCATATCCATAGAGTAAGGTGGTGAGTATGACAGCGTTATGGACTTTGATCTTTGGAGTCTGCCACAGACAACGCTTGCTTTATCGGGTCTGGTGTTGATTTCATACGTTTGAACGTATAGATAATTTCTCTTTTACTTATACAACATTGAAAATGTTTTCCTTTTATCTACGATTTTTATGAACTCATTCTGTGTTCACAACTTAAAAGAAAAACAGACGAAACGTGCTATGATTTGGCAGTTGGACTTGTGTGTCGTTGTTACAAGAACAGGGGACTTGTTCTTGTAAGTAAGTAAAAATGAGATAGGATTGTCCGAGAATTCGAACCTGGGAAGCTAGGTTTGGAATTAAGATTCAGGAGAGTTTTAAAATAAATAGCAGATATGTTTGTTGTAAAGAAATGTTATTGTGAAAAAATGAATTTGAAAACGAACAATAGCAAATGTTAAACATATTGGAAAATAGGTTCGACCTAAAAAAGGTTAGAGCATTCTTGTTTGCAGACATGTGTGAACAGTGCACGTGAGTTCAGGACACGTGAGTCAAGCACATGCTCGGACATGGGGGAACGAGACACGTGAAGCATGCCCAGGCCACGGGATCGAGATACACGCTGTTGGCCATGAAATGACGTCACGGCTAAGAGATGAGTTCTCAATATAGTTGGGAGTTTTAGTGAGACAAACAGACAGAGAACGGAGAGAGGGTCGGATAGAGCTGACATTGGTCAGAAGGAATCCACCTTTGGAAGCGAGGGGTATACATTGAAATCATGTAGTGACTTTGAATTCCTTGATGTGAAATCATTGACCGGTCGAAGAAATAAAGGACGTCATCATTTTGTAACTGCGTCGTGTGTTGTGTCATTCCCAACAAACAAAGGTATTGTGAATCATCTATATGAATTTGTGTCCATTCATAGTAATAATGCACTTTGTGTGTAACCCCCATCCTTAAGAAATGTGTCTCCCTCTCTATAAAGAAAAAATTACTGTTCCCCTTATGTCATAAGAACCGATTCTCCTCTCTAAAATATATGGTCTAGAAACATTTACAAACTGTATAAATGTCTCTCTTCTATCTCTCTCACATCCAACTGTATTAAATGTCCCCATTCGTCTCTGTATTAAAATGTACCCCGTCTCTCTCCAATACGCAACCCACATGATATATGTCTCTTAAATATAACCCTCGGCTATACAGCATCGTTTGAAAAAATGCGTCCAAAAGGGGAAAATATAAACAGAATTAATCGATTTAGAAGAAGAGTAAACAAAGACAGTGTCAAAAAGTCTTGTCCTGAGCATTTTAAATTGTTTACTAATGGAATATGCAGATGGACACCAGAATATTTAGTTTGTTTTCCACAATAAACCAGTAAAAATAAGTTAGACATGGCCTGAATCGGAGAATGATGTTAATAACCTGCGATGTTATGTAATGAATGGAATTTTTTTTTTACTAAGAATATAATCTGCGTATGGCTCCTTTTCTTTCAAGACAAAATAAAATAAATAAAAGTATCGTTTTTGAAATCTGAAATTCAAATCAAATATTCCCGATGCACATACCGATTCCGATACCTCAATAAATTTTGTGTTTTTTCTATGGATGTTCTAAAAAAGATGCGATATAGCGTAAAGTTGAAAACTTTATATCAAAACAAATATGGTAAAATGAAGCCAAAAATTCTATTGAGTTTTGACACTTTTCTAAAATGAATCTTTCATCTTCAGGTGGTAAACTGTCTCTCTAGTATTAACGATATTCTCTTGTCAATTACGTCTCAAACATTTGTGAAGTGGACACAGCAAGGAGTCTACATTATTTAAATTAGTCTATTAATGCTGCGAAGACAGACGCACGGGAAGAATTGTAAGTAACGACACATAAGCGGAGACACCCATGATCACTGATTGGTCTGTCTCAGTGTCACGTCTTTCCAGAATATTATTTTTGTATCAGGAAATTTATATCAGGAATGGCAATATATGTATGTATATATATATATACATATATATATATATATATATATATATATATATATTCGAATCTCGCTAGATTCAGATAAGACACTCTGATGAGTCGTAGACGACTAAACACGTGTCAGTAGATAATTATATCTTAAAAATAATGTATATATATATATATATATATATATATATATATATATGCCGCTCCCCATTTAGGGGGTACAAAATTGGTCAAAGGGAAAATTATTCCCAACTCGCATTTAGGTAAAAATGCACTTTCGTATTAATAATTAAAATCGTCCAAAGAGTATCGCTAACAAAAACAAATAAAAACATATATATATATATATATATATATATATATATATATATATATATACATATATATATATATATATATATATATATATATATATATATATATATGTGTGTGTGTGTGTGTGCGTTTTTATTTGTTATTACCGTATCTTTCTGTTACGTTACATTATTGTTTCGGCTATACGGACATTTTTTTTTTTTTTTGGCAGTCTGTAGCGTCCTCGGACTTTTACAGAAAAAAAACAGGGTTTTCTGTAAAATTCTGAGAACGCTACAGACGACCAAAAAAAAAACGGCCGTATAGCCGAAACAATAATGTAACTTAACAGAAAGATACTGTAATAAAAAACAAAACGCATATTTGCTCTACAACAGTATTTAGCACTCTCTTCAGTTTTTATTAATTACCATCTCCACTATATATATATATATATATATATATATATATATATATATATATATATATATATATATATAATATTTTTATTTATATAGACAAATGTAACATAGTCGATACACTAAATACGCTAATGTTTCGGAGCAATCGGTTTATTAAATAAACAAACGTTTTTCGTTTTTATAAACCAGATGCACTGAATAGCAGATACACTATATTTCTGTCGCCCGACGAAGACCTTTAGTTTATTTAATTAACCAATTACTTCGAAACATTAGCATGTTCAGTGTAGCGACGATATAATATTTGTTTATATAAATAAATATATTATATTTTGCTCATTTTAATTGTGCATTCATAATAACCTCGTTTTAATTCATAGGTTATATCTCCTGAATACCTTTAACTGGGTATATATATATATATATATATATATATATATATATATATATATATATATATTTAGTCATTCAATGAATTTAACAATTTATGATGTGGAATGTTTTAGTTTCAGACCAAAATATTTTTATTATTCTATGTAAGACAAGGAAGACATTTGAAATATTTTAACTCCTTATCCTATAGGTTTCCATGTCTACCATCTCTTTAGAGAAGAAATATTAGCAAATAGTTATAATGGTTTACACCTTATTTGCTAAAGTCAGTGAAACAGTGAACAACACAATAAAAAAATGATTGAGTAATTAAAAGTCATAGAATAAGGGAAGTTAAAGAAAAGGATATAAAAGTTAACATCCAAATTGCATGGTAGAATCCAAAATGAATGTCTTTGAAAGCAGTGTGGCAAAATGATCCAAACTGTATTTTGAGTAATCCACATCACAATGTAATGATCCGAAGTAGGCATTTTCCTGGAACAATTTTTCTTTTGTTTATATGATGGGTCCACTAAAAAAAAACATTTTGTATATAGGTCCGGTGGATCTGTTTATTAACAAACATATAAATTGATATATTTAATATGTTTATAATTATAGAACATGAGCTTTAAATACCACTCTAAAACAACTGTCAAGTATTATATATATATATATATATATATATATATATATATATATTCAAGCTGTCTGATTGAACATGACAGAGTTTTCTTCTTTTCCGATCTTTCTGGATATCGTCGCCATTTGCCAAACTTCGTCATCCAGAACACTGGAAAGTAAACACTTCAAGGAAGTCGAAACATTGTCACCCACAACACTAGTTGCGAGGAAAAGTAAAGAACTCAAAATAGTGTCATCAAAAAACATTGACAACAAGGAATATTAAAATAACCGAACTTATGTTACCTACTTACTGAAAATACTTTATTAACATTAATTTAAGGATAATAACTGGGACGTCACACAACAACTTACAAAAATTCGAGAAATTGGAATACAGAACAAAGGTGCAGAAATAACAGCAGCATTTCCCAATAATCAAAATTGTAGAATAAAAAAAGGCTTTTCGGCGAATTAAAAAAAAATGTGTTATTTCTTTTCTTGTGCTAAGTTAAAAACCTTTCGTTTTTCTCAAATGAAAATGTTGGTGGTTTTATTTTATTCCTGCACGTTGTAAAGTGTAACAGGAAATGAAACAGTTTCTCCTATTCAAAGAAACAAGTATCACCGTAGAAATTACCAACCTTTTTTATTACTGTTCACTAAAGTCAAACCATAGACTCTTTTACACTAAAAACTTACTGAAAAGTGATTTGCTAAAAAATCTTCTACTTTGTTGCTTTAATTACGTTAGTTTTTTGAATTGTATAAAACCTTACTTATGACGACATTTTGTATGATCGTAGAATCGTTACAAATTCTCGAATTGATCAAATGTTGCAGAGGTCTTTTTAAGAGATAGGATGGGGACATACATATTTATAAGGGAGAGATAGAGTTATACGCTTTACAGTTTTGTGATGTTCCTTCTTAACACATATAGCGAGGTGAGAGAGGGTGATCAGTTCTTTTATCACATGAGGAGGACAGTCATTACTTATGATAGAGAGGGGGACACATTACTTAAGATGGATTATACAAAATTCATTAATAACGATTATTTCACATTACTTTCAATTTCGTAGAATGATAACACGAAGACGGCAGTTACAAAAATGTGAGGTGTTCTTTTATTCCATTCGACCGGTCAAAATGATGATGATATCCAGGAATTCAAAGTCATTTCTACATATTTAATGTTCTAACCCTTCGCTTCTAAAGGGACCCTCTTCTGACTGTCTTTGTTGACTGCTCTCTGCGCCCGACTGCCCCGATTTCCCCGACTGAACTAGATCCTATATTGAGAATTCATTTCTGCTATGACGTCATACGTGTGTCTGTCAGCCTGATCGACCCTCGTGGCCTGAACATGCGTGGTTCGGCACATGTTTCCAAACTATTTCTGCTGACAAAGAATTCTCACCAACCTATTTTCCGACCTAACTTATTTTTGAATATGTTTTTAAATTTGCTATTGTTTGTTCCTCTCTAGCTGACCTTATTTTAATTCAGAATGTATAAAAAGAAATGAATAATCAAAATTCCTTTTACAACAACATATCAAAACTATTTTATGTGAAACTAAACAATGCGAAATTCCACTTCTGAACAAAGTTCAAATGTCGGTGTATCCTAATCTCATTTTCACTTATCTAATGTTTTTCTTACAAGAAAAGGAGAACCTTTCTTGTAACACAAATGCCAGATGGATCTAAGAAAAAAAATCCAAAATTCATCAATAAGGCATTGATTGAAAAACAAATAAATACAGTAAAAACGATGAAAGACAAAAAAAGCAGAACAAAATAAAAATCCAACCAAAAAATAAAAAATAACAACTAAAAATTAATTACAACACTTATAAACCCTTTATTAGCAATATTTATTTCCAAAATTCCTTGTTCTGCAAAAGGTGATACGATCTAAAATCAATTAAAAAAGACATGGAAGCATCTCAACGTTAGCATCAATTGTGAATAAACACAATTACAATTTCAAACTTTCGGATCATTTTAAATAGTTAATATTCGTGCAAGGACTAGTAACCGCGAAAGATTCAGACATGTGACGAAGATTGTTAACCAATTTGGAAGTAAAAATAGATTTCCTATTACAAAATTTGGTATAAAACTTAAATACGTATATGCATTTAACAAGACTCTCAAAATATTAGAGACCCAAGAGTTTCTCCCATGATAAAGTTACTCCAGAAATTACGTCTCCTGCTTTTTAAAAACAAGGGATAAAAAAGAAACATTTTTTACTATTTTACAAAAATAGGCAATCATGATCAAAATCTAGAGAATACAACTAGTTTAATTTGTTAAGCCGTTCAAATATATAATCGAGGTTGCTATATTTCGGTATAATGTTTATCCAGATAAAAAAAAAACACGTTTTCTCCACAAGGTAGAAAGGGCTTTATCATTTATTTGCATTTTGTAACTGGACTTTATTTTAATTCGTAATTATACATTACATTAAACTGGAAAAATCCTAAATGACATATATTGTAAAAAAATGGGTAATTGCTTCAACGGAGGAGGAAAACGGCAAACCTTTTATTGTTCACTGTACATAAAAGAATAACGTTCCATGAAGCAGTTTGCAATTAAAATAAAACGGAGAAATTTAGTGATCGATTGATCTATCCAATCAGTGTGCATACATCTACACATATACATCCATATGACCGCAAGTTAGTTTAAAATAAAATACACTTTAAATAGCAGGATCCTTGTATGATTTATTTGCAATTTCACTAGCAATCAAAGAATACAATTCTATTTCAATTGTATGCCTAAAATATTTAAGCTTTTAGATTATTATTGACGTTTCATTTTTTATTATCTTTCGGAATCATTTTGTATATATTTTTATAGTCTTCTTATTTGTGTGAAGTCTTTTATCTTCGACGTTGCTATTATTGCGTGTGTGTCTTGTTTTTTTCTGAAATTTTACTCTTTCTCTTTCTTTTTTGCTTCCGTTCCTTTTTCTTTTCTTTACTTCTGACTAGTTATTTTCTTTTCTTTCTTTTCTTTACTTCTGACTAGTTATTATGTTCATTTTTTTCTTCTTTTTCTTATTCTTTATCTGCTTAATCGTGATTTTCTTCTAATTTATATTATTGTTATTATTATTTAGTATATTTCACTATATTAAGGCTTTTTATTATTACATTTCTATGTCTTCGTCTTCTCTTTCTTCTTCCCCTACTTCTTCCTTTCCTACTTGTTACTCTCATTATTGTAAGGATTGCTATTCAGCGCATTTTGCCCCCCTTTTAAAAGCTTAATAATTGTGTATACTTCCTAATTCTTTTTGTCTTCTTTTTCACAGGTTTCTTCTTCTACCGCTAATTATCTAGTAGCCTTGGTACCCGGCGTTGTCCGGGTGTTTAGAAATATGTGTTGAGCAAAAAAGAAAAAAAAATTGTAGTACACAGGCAGGTTCGAACCCGCAAAGCGAAGGCGGAAAAGAAAGTAAGGGTGTGTTGAGCAAAAAAAAAAAAAAAAAAAAATAGAAAACTGCGATCGCCCCAAAAAAGTAGGAGTAGTAAGCAGGCTCAAACCCGTTACACGTCAGAGGAAAAAAAAATTGAAAAAAAAAAAAAGAAAACCGATGTGCCTACCATTGTTGTGACGTCACGGTCGGTCGAAAAAACGCCTTTTAACCGACATCGTGATCGAGAGAGTTGACTGACTTGCAAAAAATGTCAGCGGTAAAATCGACCCTCCTTGTAAAAAAGTGCCCAGTTGAGGATGAATAGACTAATGTTTTGGGCCAATTTTTCGATATTTGCCGTCCGAAAGATCGGGCTTCAAACTTATACCAGGCTCGTGAAAATCTGTCGCCTGTGTCTAAATCTGTAGGCAGACATACATACATACATACATACATACATACATACATACATGCATGCATACATACATGCATACATACATTTAAACAAATGTTTGCCCTTTATATAAAGGTTTCATTATTATTAATTTTGTATTTTACATTGTATATTATTCATTCCAATATTACTAAATGTGTATTTTAATGTTGAATCTTTTTTTATTATTGTGTATTCTTCTCGGCTTATTACGATTTGTTTTAATGCTGATACTCCTTCGATGTATATATCCATATTCTATATCTTCTTCATCGCCTACATTTATCGTTGCCTTGCTCTTTTGATTACAGTTTCCTTCCCGACTTCTAACTTAGTTATGCATTTATTTTTACTTCCCATTGTACTTTCTTGTTCATGGCGCCGTCACTGTCTAGTCCCGATTGTTACTTTTGTTTTCCCCATCTCTACTTATTTCATCGATTCGACTTCAACTAACCTTTCTGCTTTGACCTCGCTGCTCGTCTAAACTCATTTCCATTTGTTATTTGACAGAATCAACGCAAATTTAATCGTTTCTTTTAAAATGAATCATTTAAACCAACTTGACTTTGAAGCGTGACCTACAGACGCGCAGCAAGCAGTTTCAGTAAAAAATCAATGTCAACAAAATAATACGCAGATCCACAGTTCTGAACAAAGAATATATCGATCCATGAAATATATGTATATAAACACAATGTTATATAGTTACTAGTGATGGGACGATTCCAATATTTTTCCCGATTCCGATACAATTACCAATTCCGTGCTAAATTCCCGATTTCGATACAATTCCCGATTCCGATTCTTTATAAATCTCTAATTATTTAACTATAAGATTGTTATTTCACTCGGTTTTTGTGAAGCCGCATGTTGAATATGCAGATATTTTCCTAAACGTCAAAATACACTTGTGAAGGATGTTCTAGCGATTTTAGCTTTTACGGTATTTTAAAATCAATAAATATTTATTATTTTATTATTACCAGCAATGGAAGATTTTGGTTTAAAAAAATCAAATAAAAAAGACAATTAAAAGAATCGTTCTGGCATCGGAAAATAGTCACCAATTTTTTCCGATTCCGATACCGATTCCGATTAATCGTGCCGACACTAATAGCTTCATACATTGTTATGTATTTACACTCATATATGCGTGTGTGTTGTATCTTTGGATGTATATGTGTATGTGCGTGTGTTTGCTAAAAAAAAAACAATCATGTAAATTTTAAAGCTTACATATGGGTGCGCAAAGAAAGTAAATCGCACACTTGTTCACGTTCACACATGTGCAGCTTAAGGACTATATTGTTTATTTAATACGCCAAGAAGATTCCAAAATGTTTGATTAAAGTGAGAAAACTTCACTGTTTAAAGGAAATACATTGCAACGAATGAGTGGAAACATGGTCAACAAAAATAAAGACTGCAATTGTAAACTGTAGAAAACGGATGTTAGAATGCACAGCTCTGAACGACAAAACTCTGATGACAAAACATTAATAGGTTTACCCGTTATGAACAGAGTCAAAGACATGAAGTCTGATCAATATGATTTCTAATGCTTTATCCATTTTGATTCACTTTAAAGATTAATTTGTCATGGCTTTGCACAATCTATATCTATGAATTTATCCTGTTGGATTTTCAACGTCAGACTCAAATAGCATTCAAGCTGACAAATCAAATTTTATATCAGACAAGTCAACGTCCATTTGTTACCGTTGTACTTGTTATTTAGTTAGGAATTCGAGAAAACAAACAAACTTTTTCTTTAGAAGCAAATACTAAAACTGATATTAGTAGGGAAAATATATTTGAGATTTTATTGAATTTTTTTTTTCAAATTTGCTCCCTTTTCTATTTTTGATTACTAAACTTCTACTTATTACAATATTTTGATAATTTTAATTTGGGAGCGTTTCAAAAGAAAATCAAACTACTATTAAATCTCTAATACATAAAAGGCCCTTTGTGTGTGTATGTTTGTGTGTGCGTGTGTGTGCGTGTGTGTGTGCGCGCTTTCACACCTATTTATTAGCCATGAGAGATTTCATACTACTAATAAGCTGTAATTATACTTTAAACTTGGTGATTTAATACTTAAACAATATATAAATAATATTTTTTAAACGGAGTCAGCATTATAAATAACTCAGAGACCACTCGAGGATAAAGGTTAATGAGTGTGCTGTCGGAATTGAGATAATAGGGTAATAATCGTTCGTGATGAAAATGTGTAATAATTTGATTATTTAAGGGGACGACTTCACTAGGAATTGTTTACGTTAAATTTGTAGTCAGCTGGAAAACAGGCCAGCAGAAAAGAGTTCCACGGTGGGGGGTAAGGAAAAATAGTCTTTAATGGAATGCACGTTTAGGTTTTGGCAAAAACCGAGTAGGGGGGAATTATTTATAATAATCTTACGTATGACGAGTGTTTCTGTGAAAGTTTGGCAAGGAGGCCATATATTGGTGCTCAAAGGAGCACTTACGATAAAAATAATGATAGAGCAGAGAGAGAGAGATAGATAGATAGATAGATAGAGAGAGAGAGAGAGAGAGAGGTAAGCATCGTCTTTTCTGTGTGCAAGAGCTTGCAGAATAAAGAAATTGACATCACCTATTAAGTTCCGGAGTCTGTTTTAGACCTTCTCAAAGCAGATAAGATGATCCGACCAGCTCATATCAAGACGTGCCAAAAGTACTCCACCCTAAGACGTACTTGGTTCTTATGCACGTAGAGAATTGTGCCGACCTTAAGCGGTAGAATAATCCAGTCATTTTCCCAGCGACCTTGGCAAGGTATTTGATGTATATGCCACATTTCTAATCATGAGTGAAGATCAGACCCAAGAGCTTGTAAAAACATGGAACTTCCCCCAAATAAGTATATATACAAAATAAGTATATATATATATATATATATATATATATATATATATATATATATATATATATATATATATATATATATATATATAAGTATATATCTTTTAGCTGACAAAATAAGTATATATATGCATACGTTTTTCTTACAACAAAACGTTCAGACTCTAGCTCAAGAGTGTAGAATATATATTCTGGTTCACTTTCATGTGATATAAAATTCAATAAATGCCGGCAGCAAATTTTAAAGTATCCATCAAAAAAACATTTATTTATTTTATGCACTTAATTAATCCTTCTTCTATTTATATATTTTCTTAAGGTATATGCTATACAAAATATATTTTTTATCGGTGCCTATAATAGGTTACCCCACTGGACTAGAGAACAACTAAAATCTATTTAGTATCTTTTCTACTCCTTTGCCTTATTCGACTCGTCAGGTTTTCTACACAATAACTCTTATTAGTTTTATTATTTTTCCATTTTCGTATCTCCTTTGTTTCTTGATCTCTTTGGCTTTCTCTACCTTACTAGTTCCCTTACTCTCTTTCGCCCGTCTATCTCCTCTTGCCTCGTCTGTCACCATTCATATATTATGAAACGGAATTATTCTACTGTAACGAATATGGTTTCATATGTTAAAAGAAAACCTTCTGAAGCAAAACTTGTTCAGGAAATTTAATCGATTTGCATATTTTTGATGATATTTGTTGATAATATTTGTTGATAATATTTATTGATAATATTTGTACGCTAATTAAAACGATATTATCAATGATAATGGTTATCTTTTAAAAGTTTCAACTCGTGAATGTCATGATAAATAATTGAATGAACGGCGTTTAATAAATTAGTGCCCACCATCTCTCTACTTTCATACTACAGCTTATTTTCTGCATCCATTGCGTCTGATAAAAGTTGAGTGACTTATTAAAGTGGCTCTAAATTCCAGGCATGCATTAGTAATCAGCCTTAGAATTTAGTTTAAAAAGTAAGTCATTATTTCTATTTTCGGAAATTTTTTTACCTTGGATGTCTTTAATTACTATAATGTGAGTAGTATATCTCTGGCCTTGTTGATTTCTCTCTCATTCCAACCTATTTGCTATGGTCTCTAACTAAATTCACACTTTTCTAGATAGGAAAACACTATTTATCTTGTCTTCAACCGAAGTGGTCAGACGCGGTAAGCAGGATTTCAATCCTGAAACTTCCTAAAACTTCTCTTGCACTACATTGTCAGAGTTATACGTTTGGTTAGAAAAGTGTTAACATTCTAAAGAGTTGATTGCTTGTCTATCTGCACTGATGAGCTGTGAAACAGCGAAACAGTACTGCATCTGGATGACTATAATGCACCCTAGCTTATGTTGACCATTTGGAAAGTGATATACAAATTACCATTAGCGTATGAAGCGATGTTCTTTGTGTAAACAAATTTAGCGTAGGTACCTTAGACAATGTATAAACATTGTTAGCAGCAGCCGTATAGCGACACGGTTAGAAGCTTCAACTATCGTTTGGGCGATCAGGTTTCGATCCTGACTTAAGGCAGTTGCTTGTCTAGCCGCACTGATGAGATGTGAAACAGCGAAACAGTAGTGTGTGTGGATGACTATATATATATATATATATATATATATATATATATATATATATATATAACAAGATATACAGTTTAAAAATTATATATATATATATATATAATGTTTTAAAACAGTATTCTACGGACATGCATGTTCTGAGGCACCTACCTCTCTTCAGCGTATCTTGATACAATCAACTAGCGTCTGTGCCCCGATGATCGTTTTACTTAGAAAATCGGCCATATTTTATTTGAGTCTAAACAAATGATATTTATTTATTTATTTATTATTTTTGAATATTATTTTTAAATAGAGAAGTAAGCTTTCGTTTTTTTTTTCAATGAATCGATTATTGTTATATTATACATGAGAAATTAGATAGTATAATTCGAAAGTTCGTGAACAATGTTCCCTACCATTTAAATGTACATTATAGATAATATTTCTATATTAACACCCATGCACGCACACGTGCATATGTATATATATATATATATATATATATATATATATATATATATAAATATACATATATATATATAGTACATGTGTAGATTTGTACTATATATATATATATATATATATATATATATATATATATATATATATATATATACAATTTCAACATTGTAGATCACATATGCAGAGAGGAGTTTGTTACAGAAAATGTTCACATATAGCAACAAGTTTACTTGTCTTTTCTTTCTCTCTCTCTCTCTCTATCTATCTATATATATATATATATATATATATATACATATATATGTGTGTGTGTCTGTCTGTCTGTCTGTGTATGCTGTGTGCGTATATAACTATATAAAAATATATCGTAACGAAACATAACAGAAAATGCGTTCTAATATTTTTCTTATACATAACATAGACATAAACACACACATGCACACACACACATACACATTTACATATGTGTGTATAAACGTACGCATATAAAAAGCGGCCGTATTGATCGTCGTCTTTTTACACGTCGATTTCTTAATAAATGGCTTTGATTTTGTTTTTGCAGTAATTTATTTATTCAGCCTGTCGTACATCACAGCATACTAGAATAAAGAATTATGGTTACAATTGCAAGAGGAGATTATAAGAATATTAAATCATTTATTCATTCATAAATCATAAAGTAATATTTGTTTAAATGTAATTAATTCTGTTTAAAGCAGATAAAGAAACATATGGCCAATGCAGAAAATAATATGGAATAACATTTCTGAAAAGTGTGCGTAGAGACAATGAACCTTTCTTTTAACATCATGTCTTTCTTAATTGCTATTCTGGGTAGAAAATAGAAAAATAATCGCCATTATTGTATGACGTAAGCACTTGACATTTTTATGCAATTCAAAGCTTAAAAGGACGCAATAAAGACGAGGTGCATTTAATAACATTACAGATGTTTTACTAGCAATTAAAATTGTTCTAGTCTCTGTAAAATTCAATATGTTATTGCTATACATCTTATGAGATGTCAGACCAATTTTTATGATTTCATGCTGAAAGGAACAGCTACAGCAGGAATCCGAATACACCCTACTAAAACCTTACTATCACAGCCAGTGAAATTCAAACATGCACACTAGACGTGAAGACACTTTAAAAGCACGACATACAATAAAATTCGGTTTTAAGCGTCGAAAAATACCACAAAACGTATAGAATGCTTAGACTGATTTTGGACCATCGTGCATAAATCGAGTATAAGTTTTCGAGAGGAATAATAGATTCAAGGAAGTCAGAGATCCTGTGAGGGATAATAAGAGGTGTCGAGGGAATAAGGAAGTCAAAACACCAGAGGGGATTGGCGAAATAAAGAATTTCACGAATAAAGACCGTCGTGCGTCTATAGAGAAAATAAGTGCACAGTTGGATGCTAGTGTGGAGACTACATACAGTTAATCGCGAGGAACTGAAGATTCGGAATATTACCACGAAGTTTATCTCAATCGATAATAAAATAAAACCCTTGTCACAGACTATTTTTCCAGCCTTCGCATCGAGACTATTCCTCAGCCTCCCTATAGTTCAGAGCTTGCTTCCCGTGACGTTTGATTATTCCCCAATCTCAAGGATAACCTTAGATTCTGTTGTCATGAGACAATTTAGTAGAAAAAAGAGGCTATGGCAAGGGGCATTCACACACTCACACGAGAGGACTATCATAGGGTCGTCAATAAATTGTTGGAACGGTACAAAAGTACATTGTTGTCGGAGTAGATTATTCTGAAGGCGATTAGAGTTTCACGTGTATACTAGCAATAAAAGTGTTCATACGAAAAAGTCTGGAAACTTATTGAAGGAACCGTATACTGTTATAGAAACTTGGTATGCGTTTCTATGAAAACTTACTGCGTAGGTAAACCTTGGCATCAAAAGAGAACAATACAAGCGATTTCTCTTGGTTTAATCGCTAATATTTTTTTCCGATAAAGATTTCGTCGAAAAATTTAAAAATACATAATATTTCTAGAAAATATTAAAATTTTTCTCCATTGCCGTATAATTCTCCTGTGGTCAGGTACTCGTGTTTTGCTCTGCCGATACAGACGGGCATGGTATCAGTAGTTTGATTGTTCAATTTTTTGTCCTCGTATTATAAAACATTCCAATACTCAAACTATGGGTTTTATTGATTCACATTAAGAATACGTCGTCATGGTTCCTTGGGTTTTTCAGAAAATTACAGTGTGGTATCTCTTCTCATCATTACAACGACACGAAGCATTTTTAAAATTTATGAACGAAATGTTTATATAAATTCTCTCCCTTTGAATGTATTTAAAATAAATTATGACTTTTTATGTTGTCTTATTTAAATCGCTTAAAATTAATATAATTCATGTTGTATTGGAATTTAAAAATGCGCACAAAGAAAGAAAAAAATTACGTCCGCCTCCTGAATTGTATTAACAATTCCCCAAAATACACGAATCTCGTTAATTGATATCCTGAGACAAATTATACCAGCCCAACATTTTCTCTCTCGCTAAACGCATGACGCGATCTCAACTCGTCACATAAAATTTCCTTCTGTCCTGGCCAAAATGTTACTGCATCTTATAATCTTCACGATTCGCTAAGATATTCATTTGCGTGCTAAACTCTCGCCGAGCTTTAGTCTTGAAAGCAGAATGTCCTGTGTTCAATTCCAATGAAAAGCAGGGGACGCACCTGTCACCTTCTTCTTAATAAACATAAATGATAGTTCTTACATATATTATAAAATCTGATCACAAAATATACCATTGTATCAGTTATATGAATTAACCAAATGTCCGCGTAACCGCCATTCCCTTGTTTTGTAGTTTCATTTTATTTCTTTTTTGTCACAAACATAACATTCATATTGCAAGGATATATAATTTTATTTTATAAAGAGCATAACAATGTGCTTTATTTCCCTGATGTCTATGGAATTTCAAAAAGTATTTTCAATTTTATGCTAATTTTTTTTATTTTCTGGTAATTTTAAGTATGTATCACTTTATTGCAAGTGTCTTAAATGCATGTTGTCGGTAATAAAAAATATTCTAATTTCATATTTCTATTTATATGAAATAAAGAACATATTCAGTAAACATATTAACCAAAAACAAGAACGAATTTCACATTGTTTTTTTTTTAAGAAATATTTATTTATCTACATAACTCCCATGCTTCAACATCACTTTTGAATTGCCTCTCCTCAACTGATTATGCCAGTTTGACAACTTCTGGCACTCTATATAGTCTAATAACTTCATCGCAGATTATTCCAGTCTAAAATATGGCACCTCCACCCCCTGATAACGACCAAATCGATGAGGGGTAAGGAATCCAAGAGGACTTCAAACTTTGGCTCACCCATCTGGTCCATCAAGAGTTGCTCTCGCCTCATCAGTGAAAACAATATTTTCAAAGCTGGTTTTCAGGTATTTCTGAGCCGAGGCCAAACGTTTTTTCTTATGAGTTTGTTTTAAAACACGTCACGTGTATATCACACTTCTTTTTATAATAGGTAAAACTGGGGCCTTTTTGTTTACCTTTTATATAGTCAGTTTAATTTAAACAGTTATTGAAACACGAGTATGAGATCAGATGAACACACATTATTATCATGTTTACCAGATTCCAGTCAAGAGAGATGGAGTGATATCTAACTTCCTTGCTAACACAAGCAATAACATATACACATATATATACTTGACACACCCAACAAACAGCGAAATTTCATCCCTTCATCATACAGGTCCTTAAATACCAGCAAGCTGTCAACTTACACAGTTTCCTCGATCACACTGCTAGACGCTGGAATTTTTCCTGTTTCGCTCCTTCCCAGTCTGTACTAAGAGGTAGAAATCTTAATGCTACGTGAATACACATTTCGCTTGCATCAACACGTAGTCCTCAGAAAAATAGAAAACATTTGCGTGTAAGTGGCAATATTTCTTGATTGTGGTTACCAAGAGTAAAAAAAAAAAACTCTTAATAGTTTATGAATACGATGCTAAATTTAATTTTCATACGTTCAAATGTGAATTCGAACGTTTTGAGAATTAATGTTATTTCCTTTCTCAAACCATGGTTATGTAATGCATTCGCTCAAAATATAAAACATAAAAATCTGAACTAAATCTAATTTTGTGTGCATGTTTTACTCTTGTGATTAGACTGATGTGTGTGATATTTCTGTTGAACTAATTGAAAAGGATAATGATAGTTTGTCCCGTTTATTTGTTATTTTTCTTCTGAATTAAAACGTCTTTTTTTTGTTCATTGATTGCTAATTTCATCTGATCTAATTAGAATCAGTAACTGTTTGAATAAATCGTTTGATTCGCCGGAAGGGGACAATGATTGAAAACAGCCACTGTCTATCTGCAAACAATGCTGGCGTTTCATCTTTGTTTTATGCGTATTACTAAATGCAATCACCATTGTTTTCGAATAGCACGGATGTCTAATGCCTTTACGATAATAAAACAGCGTCTGTCTGTTGATATTTCTGATATGTCGTTGTTTTATTCTGATTTTGGACATCTTTATGGCGTTTCGATCCCTGTAAACTTCCATATATTTCAGGGAAAAAAACTAAAATTTACGAAAACGAACTAGTTGTCGTTATCTAAATATGCACATAACGTATACTACTAATGATAACAGTTCCAAATCATTTGCAGAAAAGTGTCTAAATAAGTTGAGGATTACTACAAAAAAGCCCCCCCCTAAAAAGTTAAGAAAGAGGCTAAATCTTCGTCTGCCTTCCCGCAATAATTTAGTCTTAAATACTTGCAGTCTACACTGCACTGTAAAACGTTTAATGTTGATCTTATAAAACATATTTTGATAGAATAGCTTGAATTAAACTTTAATATAAAAAAGTGTCATGGCTCAATTGTGCCTTAAACAGAAATAGTATTTTCGAACACGTTCTAGGTTTTATCAAAGAACATACTGTTGGTTTCATATGGCAGCCCTTCCTGCTTGTGTGGTAATAAAATTAATCTATTACAGTTGTAATGTTAGGCTGTATAAGTGTGTTAACTTTGTTCAAAATTGAATTGTTCCTTCTTTAATCGAATAGTTCAATTATCGATTCTGCTTACTCATCGGAAGCATTCCGATACACAATCTATCTAAAACACTCCCAGATACATAAAGTCTATTTGCATCAAACTAAAAACAAATCAGCCCAGCCGTTTTGGAGTCTGTAGAGAACGAACACTCACAGACACACAGAGACACATACATAAAGTTATTTTTTAAATGTAAGTGAGTATTTTCACACATTGAACTATTAGTGTACGCGCAGATGTCAACAAATGATTTCAGAATATTATTTAGAAAAAAACATTAATGAGAAAAAGTAGAAGGCTTGGCCCCAAGTAGATTTTTGTTACAGTTTTTCTCAGGTCTTTGTAATGAATAATTTACATTTTCCACACTTATATCTGGAGTAGCACGGATTCGCTTCAAGGCTTTCTACGTAAATAGCACTCCAATCGCAATCTTTCCTGACAAGGTTTACATTGATTTGCCCGTATCATGCTGTTTTTTTTTTCTTTCTAACGAATTTTATTGTGGAGATACATAACGTATTCATAAGCCCCTCGTGTTTCCCACTGCGCCAGCACATTTCTCACGGCATTGAATGTATTAAAGGAGCACTGAAGTGCAGGTAATTTTCCTTGTTGTCTTTGTAATTTGACACAATTCATCATGTCTCCTGCCATTCATGTCTAATATTCCCCTGATTTTTCTTGTTTTTCGTTTTACAAATCTTAATTACAACAATAGACCCATAAACATCTATCTGTTGCATTGTACCGATATTGAAAACTGTAAACGAATCTGAAATAATAGAGTACAAAATAAAAGAGTACAAAATTAGTATAATTTGATTCAATAGTATTTCGACACATAAAGCAGTATAGTAAGTTATTGTTTAAAAAATATGTATTTATTACATATGATACTATATAATAAGTCAATTAGCTGGCTTATAATGAGAAAGTGTAGCAAACTAGGCCAACAAATATGTAAAACCATTTCGTGAGTTAACGTAGTATTTTCCTAAACAGTGAAGATATTCCTATATTGATTAACAGTTTTTTATTTATGGCAAAACTAAATATCATTGTATAGTATAGTATACTATATATATATATATATATATATATATATATATATATATATATATATATATTAATATGTGTATATATACATGAATATATATATATATATTTTCAATAAAAGTCCTCACGAGACATGAAAAATGTTGCAACGCTGATCGATTCGCGTTGACTTCTTACTGTGTATATAATTTTTTTAGGTAAAATATTAACAGTTGCATTAAGCACTTTAAAAGATGTAGTGGGTTTAGTTCAAGTCAACTATATACCGGAATTAATTAACCAATTCTCTCTCTCTCTCTCTCTCTCTATATATATATATATATATATATATATATATATATATATATATATATATATATATGTGTGTGTGTGTGTGTAAATATACTTTATTTCCTTATAATGTCTCCTAATCTTATTTAAGAAGCGCAATCTAATTACAGAGCAATATAGTGAATTAATGACAAACGTCTATATTCCATCATGAACTTTGGAATACAGATTTTGTCATTCATTCACTATACATATATATATATATATATATAATGATTTAGAAGATTTTTGAAACATAAACACTATATTTTACAAGTAACTTAAACTCAATCCCAGTCGTTAACCATGAGAACCCTCTCGGGGATTTTACATCAAAACGTTATATCAAATTGTGTGCACCCAGCAGCGTTGATGAAATACAAGTGCTCTTTAATACACAATGATAAAAACGTTCTGAATATCGGAGCTAGACTTTAGCTCTAGATTAATTGTGCTAGCTTACTAGTGTTCTCTGTACTTTAAAAAATGGCTTACTTGCAGGTATCATTCTCTTCTTTCTAACAAAAGATATTTGTTTGTTTATACAAATACTTACGGGAAAAATATCATTTTCCGATTTTCCGTTCTCTGCAAAATGATGCGTACAATCCATTGTACCTACCCATGATTGTAACAGTGATATATATATATAGTGATGCGAATGTAGTTATATAATGTAATGCCTATGTTTTTTAAAGTATCGACGGTATACTTTAATTATATCGATTTAAACGTAGAGAAGATGAGCCAGAGATAAAATGCTGTATATTTCCAGATCTGTTATCCTAACATCATGTATGAAGACTTTTTGATTGGTTACTGTGAAATTCAAGTATGTTAATGAGGGAAGCTGATATAAATTTGTTAGCAGAACGTACTGCAATGTATTAGTATAAAAAATCGATCTAATCCGACGTTACTCTACAGTAGTAAATAGTATTCACTGTGGGTTAAAGACCTTCTATCAAAGCATACGCTTGATGTCATTCTAACTATCTTTTTCTTTGTATTTTTGTTGCTTACCCTTTATCCAGGCTATAACTTATGCTAAGGGTTTAATAGGGCGATACATTATCAGAAAAATGATCATAACCGGAGATAATTTATTTTAACTAAAAGAATGAATAAAATTGATTACGTATAAGGAAGGTTTATGAAAAGTGTTTACGATATTATACCATGTTTTAATAAAATATTGTAGGAACTTCCTAAAAACAGATCGAAAGCTACTAGAAATAATTTCAGTTAATAAATTACTGTTCGGTGTTAATCACAAGCTAATGTGATTGCAACACTGATAAAAACACCTGCTTTGAAGGTTTTGCGAATGAATTAT
This sequence comes from Euprymna scolopes, assembly GCF_053919585.1. Lineage (NCBI taxonomy): Eukaryota > Metazoa > Mollusca > Cephalopoda > Sepiida > Sepiolidae > Euprymna > Euprymna scolopes. The sequence continues at coordinate 150,705,170 of NC_136482.1, read as the reverse complement.
AAATAAAGGCTAGAAGAATACAATCTATTATCTTCAGCAAATTGATATTTATTAAAATGAAATACGTATTAAATACGTTTGAAGCCGAAACAACGCATTATTACAAAATGTATCGGCCTTAAACGTATTACTACGTATTTCATTTTATTCAAATTCGACCAACGCTTCTATAAAAGGAACACAAATACTATCGTAAATTTTTGCGTGACCAACGTACCGTTCCGATACTTGAAAAAACTATTGAGAAAACACCAGACGGACTTCTACTATGCTGATTTTACGCCCCAACAACAACGTGCCCCCCAAAAAAAAGACATGCT